>NW_008618918.1:5438-5830 GCF_000691845.1 Merops nubicus | reverse complement strand
ACCTCTCCGTCTTCCAGCTCTACAGCACCTCCGGCGCCGGCAAGAACCTCACCACGCTGGGCATCTTCGGGGCGGCCACCAACAAGGTCATCTGCTCCTCGCCCCTCTGCCCGGCCTACCGCAAGGAGGTGGTGGGCATGGTGGACGACCGTGTGTGCAAGAAGTGTCCCCCACAGCGCCTCAGCCGCTTCCAGGAGGAATGTCACAAGTATCACACGCTCGTCATCAAGGGCGTCCGCGTTTTCGACCTGGCTGTCCTCGCCCCGCTTATGCGCGACCCGACCCTGGACCTCAAAGTCATCCACTTGGTGCGGGACCCCCGGGCGGTGGCCAGCTCCCGCATCAAGTCGCGGCATGGCCTGATCCGGGAGAGCCTGCAGGTGGTGAGGAGC
>NW_008618918.1:0-5393 GCF_000691845.1 Merops nubicus | reverse complement strand
CTTCCTTGATGCTGGCCACAAGCTGGGCGGAAAGAAGGAGGGAGGGGGCGGCTCGGACTACCATGCCCTGGGTGCCATGGAGGTCATCTGCAGCAGCATGGCCAAGACCCTGCAGACTGCTTTGCACCCCCCTGACTGGCTCCAGGGCAAATACATGGCTGTGCGCTACGAGGACCTGGTGGTGGAGCCCATCAAGACCCTGCGGCAGGTGTACGGCTTCGTCAACCTGGCGGTCAGCCCGGAGATGGAGAAGTTTGCCCTCAACATGACCAGTGGCCCTGGCTACTCCTCCAAGCCCTTCGTGGTGTCGGCCAGGAACGCCACCCAGGCGCTGAGCGCCTGGAGGACTGCGCTTAGCTACCAGCAGATCAAACAGGTCGAGGAGTACTGCCACCAGCCCATGGCTGTGCTGGGCTACGAGAGGGTGGGCAGCCCTGAAGAAGTGAAGGACCTCAGCAGAACGTTACTTAGGAAGCCACGGCTGTGACAGGGCAGCGGCCGGCCCCCGGCCCCTTTTTTTCCCCCGGCAGAGAGAGGAGCCGCTCCAGCTGGCTTGAGTGAGGGGGGGAGCTGGGAAAAGCAACCTGGTTTCCAGTTTCCTCCAAAGACTGCTGAAGGGTAACACACAGTAATGTGGTGATTTCTTTCTTTTTTTTTTTTTTATTACCCCCACCCCCTTGCATTGGATTAGATACAATTTTAAAAAAATAAATAAAGCAGAACTAAAATATGTGTAAGGCCCCTTTCACCTTCTTTAAAATGCCAGACAGGGGTTTTGTACTGAAATCTTGTCTGTGGGGTTCTTGTGGGTTTGAAGATAGTAAAATAAACTCTTGCACAATTCCTAACACATCTTTGTCCCCCTTGGTGTGGATGGGATGCCCTTGGAGCATAATGCTGAAAATCAGACTTTTGTATGAAAGCAAATATTCAGACATGATAGTAATAAAAAAAAACAAAAACAACAACAAAAAAAACCCCAACCAATAAATGATATTCATTTTTATAATTACCTCAATTGTTTGGGAATTACAGTGTTGCTTATGCACAGCTGGAGGGGATGCTTGCTAAACATAGTAATGTGGACTTTTTAAAGGGTATTGGTGGAGGGCTGGAGTGCAACATTTGACACGTTCAAAGATTAGCAGCTGCTCTTACAGGAACAAGTACAGGTCTCACAAGTGTAGTGCAGGTTTTATGGCTATGTCGAAGCAGGGTTCTATTTAACTGATGTCTTTCTTGTTGTATTTAAAGTCTTTCAAGTGCTGCTGTAGTGGTGTCCTCAGAGTCCTAAAACGTTAACCATCGCAGCAGTATTTATTTTTTGTCTTGACATGTATGTCCAGGAGTCACTGTCAAGTAGAAGTGGATCTACAGTGTGACAAGAAGTGCAGGATTTAGAAAGTCATTTATCATACTGGAAACATTAGCATGTGTGAAAACATAAAATATATTTTACATTTTATAGTGCTAACAATACAAAAAATATGTGAGATACTTCTTGACATTGATTGGTAATAGGAATAACAGGGAAGCATGGAAAAATGCATAAAATGATTTATTTTTCCCCTTTGTCTAAGTGTCAGGTGTATAAGGAGGGAGGAAACATACAGCTGTGTGTTCATAACTGTAATGGAGCTTTGATGAGTCGACCTAGCGTTCGATTTCAGAGCACCAAATGGTTTCTGTGGTGGTCTGGCTCTTTTCTGGGAGCTTTGCCTAGAGACTGTCCCATCGTTAAAACTTGATTAAAACCAATATGAGATTTTATTACTTCTGCTTTTATAACCTCCCAAAAAAGTTCTGGTTTATTAAAGGTTAAGTGGTGTGTTGCATGTGCAGACACCTCAAAGAGTTTTTAATCTTGGCAGTGTTCTCTGATGCTTTTTGAAGGTTCATTTTGGAACTTGAGTTTTTAAACAAAAGTGGTTTTGCCAAACTGTTCTCTTAGAAATAGACTTTTCTAAAGAAAGTACATTTTGCATTGCCTACTTGGGTGTTGTGCCTTCAGAAGATGTGAAGACTGAGTAGGAAAAAAGGAAATTGATTTGTGAAAATAAATTGATACAAACAGGATAATGATAAGTGTGTGTGTGTGTGTGTGTGTGTGAAAATTTTAGTGATGTATAATATGTATTTCTTGTATTAGTACTTTTAAGTTAAACGGGTGATAACTGGCTACCAAGCTATTTGAGTTCTTGATGAAATTTTGGCATTAGATGTTGAACTTACTCGGAACAGGAGATACATTTAATAAACTAGTTGAAAGATTATTGCACAAGGTTGCTGATGTACTTGCTGAACAACTGCATTGCACACGTTCCGTTCCCTCCGTTCATCTTCACCATCGGTACAAATAACATCTGTCCATGGGAGATCTTAAAATTGGCCTATTAGGATGCATTCCCAAATTACAGATAGCGGTGCCAAAAATGAGAGGTATAGTTAAATTGGTATTTAAAATACAAATTAAGGTGCTTGTGGACTGAGGTGTTCTGTCTTATCACTTTATCACTAACGCAGTGCCGAGTGGATTTTGGATGTCTGGACTTGGGCTGTACCCTGTGGGTTTTTTTCTTTTTTTTTTTTTTTTTTTTTTTTTTTTTCAGCCCGTGTGACCTGGGGCAGTGCTTGAAAATTTGATCTGCTTATAGAGCACGTCAGTGGTTTTCTATCCATCCACTGCTTCATCAAGCACCCCTGCTACACATGGCACAGTTCAGTCTGGCTGCCTCCTAACAGCCACGGACGGCGTTTGCCAGCTCTGCTTTCGGCAGGCGAGAGGGCCTGGGGAGCTGCAGAGCCTCTCTGCAGAGCTGTGTGCTGCCTGCCCAGCTCCCCCTCCAGACTGGGCTACTGGAACAATTTCAGCTTCTGCTCTCATAAATATGAAACTTTACTGTGCTTTCTAAATGGACTTTTCTCACGACAGCATGTTACAGTAGAAGCTCTTTTGATTTGGGGGGCTGAGGCATGGTCATTTCTGTGTGCAGAATTCTTGGATTCTTCTGGGAAAGTTTTCTGGGTGAGTAAAGTGAACATGAATTAATTGCCTCTGGGAATAGATGAGCCTGACTGACCTAGCTTCCAAAAATCTCCTTTAAACTGGAATAATGTTTCAAAGCTCATCCTGTCATTCTGAGAGAGCACTCACTGCTCTTATAGTGGTGCATTGCAAGCATCTGCTCTGCTTTACTGATACAAATGGTGTGCCAGCAGTTACAGCATCTGAACCTCATCGTTTCATAATTTGAGGTCCACCTACTACATTGCAGCAAGGAATTACCCAACACACTGTACATTTGCACCTGGGCATGTTTTGGTTAACAGAAGTAATGCAAAGCTCATTTTGTGAAAATAAAGGACTGCAATTTTGTTCAGGTAAAGCTGTAGGAGAAGTGAATGGGGACTCTGCTTGTGTAAAATGGAGGTAGGCTAAGCCCTATGTTTAATTTTGCTCCATTGAAGAAAAAGTGTGAGCAACTGGTAGTTAAGAGAGGCCATTTCTCATCCTTTTTTATACTCAGAACAGAAGATTAGCAGAGTTTAAAAAAGCCAAACCGTTGGGGGAGAAAGTTTTAATTATGGAGAAAAATAAGATATTGGAAAGATTCTGAACATGGTTAAAAAAGACCTCTGCCTCTTGTGAGACAAGACATCTAGCTGAGGTAGGAATAGTTAAATAATGACTGACTCTTATGCTTTAAAATAGTGCCTGGGCTTGCTTTGTCTGATCTAATAATTACAAGGTACTTCAGCTGAAGCTAATGCGTGTATTAGGGAGGAGCCAGCAGCGTGCACAAGGTACGGGGTGCACAACGTTGCACTGACCTGGGAGGGAGACTACTCTGAAGACTTGGGATGTCGTTCCGGTGGAAGAGGGAGGCCAGTGCACAACTATGTGTTATATTCTGCTCTGAACAAACCCAGAAAACTGTAGGAGTATTGCACATGGTAATGATCACTCATTGCATGAAAACACAGGAAAACCCTCTGTTCTCCACTGAATCCACTTAAAACACAGGGCGTGTAGAAGTGTGCATGGTACTCCAGCTGACAATGCTGATAATGAAAAAATCATTAGATAAAGTATCTTTTGATCTTTTTAACAAAAGGAGAAAGTTGATTTTTCCGATAACTTTGTAATTTGTCAGGTGTTAAACTTCATGCCCTGAGTGGGAGGAGGAATGTAACTGACAATTTAAACCCACAAAAGTAGCTTTTCAGTTACAATTTGAACTGAGGTCTCTAGAGATTAAATACTGGTGTTTACAATAAATTCTGAAACAACTGTTTTTCATCCTGTAGGCCATGAGGAGAGTGGGATTATTCTTTATTGCCCCCTTCATTTCTAATGGCTGTGTTGTAAGTGTCCTTGACAGGGAAGGGTGTTTAACGTGAGGTTTTGCGCATTGCAAGGAGTGGTCTCAGAGTGTGTTCCAGTTTTGTCTCTGTGCAACCCTTGAAGTGTAGGCACAGGTCTCTTCAGAGTCATGAATGCCAATTGTGTCAAATTGTGTGGGGCTTCTTAACATGAACAGACTGAATGTTGGGCAAATACTGCTGGTGTTGCTTAATGGAATGGATCAAAATAATCATTCTAGTGCCATTTCAGTTAAGGGTATTGTACCAAAATAAATACTACTCTGCTGGAATTATGCATATGAACAAAGCAAGCAGATTTAATTTAGAGGTTGAGTGTGAAACTGCTTTCCATTGATGCATCCAATTTTGATGTCCAATGTTTTCTGCTAGTTGTCCTGGCAGTCATTGGATGTGGTTTATATTTTGTATCAGAGTGCCTGAGCAAGACCTTATGAAAATGTGCACATTCTAAAATAAAAAAAAAAAAGTGAAATAACATTTCAGCAACATTCATTATATTGCACATTTAAGGTAAAAAGTAGTGTTTTGTCTGGTTTGTTTGGATTCTCTGGCATCAAATTTGTTCTGTTAATGTGTTTAAATAAGAGCTCTTGGCTGTCATGACATCCTTGATTCTTCACATAAATTTTCAATTCTGAAAAGGAAACGCATGGATTCTGTACAACACAGACTGGTTTAACTTAGCAAGTTGGAAAATTTCCTTGTATTTACGTTTCTTCGGGGCTTGGGGTTCCCTGCATCATGAGATCATGAAATGATCACAAGAATGGGCCTCCATTATTGAGTGTGTAGTGTTCGGCTCAATGCAAATCCAGCGAGACTCAGTGTGAAACAGAAGGTGACCTGTCTTCCTTTGGTGCATGAAAAGCCAGCATTCCTCAGACACATCAATACTATGAAAGCTATGAAAATAATTCATAATATAAATAGCATTGCAAATGGGCGTGACATGCAGAAACAAACTGAATAACTCCTAAAGAGCTACAAAGCAGGTGTGTTTATTATGG
>NW_008618917.1:0-285 GCF_000691845.1 Merops nubicus | reverse complement strand
TCTTCCTTTTTGTCTTCCTCTTCCTTTCCCTCTTCTTGTCATCCTCTTCCTTTTTGTCTTCATCTTTCTGCTCATCTTCCTCTTCCTTTGTCTTCCTCTTCCTTTTCCTTATTGTCTTCATCTTCCTGTTCCTCTTCCTCTTCCTTTTTGTCTTCCTCTTCCTGTTCCTGTTTTTCAACTTCTTCCTTTTTTCATTTTCCTTTTTTCTTTTCCTTTTGCTTCTTTTCATTTTTCTTTTCTTTTTTCTTTTGCTATTTCTCTTTTGCTCTTTTTCTCCTTTTTTTC
>NW_008618916.1:0-1252 GCF_000691845.1 Merops nubicus | reverse complement strand
CGCGGAGTGACACACACACACACAAAAAAAAAGATAAAGTTGGTGAATGATAAAGACCGTATTTTCCACGCTTTGGGTGCAGGACCAGATGATCTAGAAAATGAGCTGAAATAGATTCAGCCTCAGAGCCTGTTGTGAAGAGCAGCTGATTCCCCCATTTCTGGCCAGATGGCTTCTGAACACAGATTTGCATTCATTTTCGCTTAATATCGTCCAAAATAGTGGGGCAGCTGCATTTGTTGTCAAAAAGGTTTAAAACTCCCTTTCTTTCTGGGGCAGGATCGTTACCTTATGTGATGGGCTTATGGAACTTTCGCTTTTTTTTTTTTTTTCTGCTTTTTTTTTTTCCCCTCCCCTCCTTAGTCAACAGTATCAGATTTAAAAGGATTTGTTTTAAAACCTTCTAATTTGGTAATCAGATTTAAATCGCCTTGGCGCGTGTAATCTGAATTAAAGATACTGTAAATGATTTTAAGCATTACGCTTTCGTTAGCAGAGGGAAGAACCAACTTCGGCATTGTTCTGACCGCTGGAGGAAATGGGTTACAATGATCGAGTCGTTGGGTATTTTTACCTGATTTTTAGGAGGGCGGATTGGGCGTGCTGGGGGTTGGGGGGTGTGAGAAGCGGCAGCCCCCGGCCCCTCGAGGGTCCCTAAATGTGTCGGTGCCACCAAACGCCATCCCCACCCCGAGCGCCGCATTGTTGGGGAACTTTGGTTCGCTCGTCCCTCCGCGGTGTAAAAGTGTTTGGGTTTTGTCATCTGCTGCTACTGTACCTCCAAAAGCTCCCGGCTGATTATGAATACAGGAATTTTCTTTTAATTTATCATGAATAGTTTCCATACACTTTGATTTAAGGTTATTAACATTCTATAGACAGTGGCATCTTTAATATGTGGCGATCGCTTCTAAAGACTAATCTCATTACCCTCAAATAGTCATAAAATATGATTTTATTATACTTACGTATTTAATTAGACGGCCAGCAATGTAATGGATTTTGAGATCGGGTAGAGCAACAGCTTTGATAATTCACTTATCTTTGGCAATAGTCATTAACCCCCAACACCAGCAAAATAGATTGCTTTCTAACACATCTCTTGGCTTTTTTTTTTTATATCCCCTCCCTTCACCCCTTGGAGAAAGGATCAGGGGGTGTCCTGATAACTTTGATTTTCACCGATTAATTAAGATATTAACGCGCGGACCTGGGCCATCCACAAAATAATAATAATAATAATAAATAATAA
>NW_008618915.1:509-1699 GCF_000691845.1 Merops nubicus | reverse complement strand
CTCGCTACCTTTGAAGCACGTGATGAAATTCTTCACTTTGGCGTCATCCAGGAAAAGCTGCAAAAAAAACCCAAATAAAGCCTCAAAAAGCAGCCTCAGGATCCTGTTCTGCTCCCTCCCACCCCCCCAGGGTCCAGTCCTGGGTCAGGGGATCAAAAAACCCCCCAAAATGGCCTCAAAAAACCCCAAAATTGGGGGTTTTGGTCATGGGAGGACATTTTTTGGGGGGTTGTTTGGTCATGGGCTGTAATTTTGGGGTTTTTTTGGGACGTTTTGGGGGGTTTTGGTGGGAGGAGCTCTTGGATCCCAACACCAGGAGCCACGAAGAGCAGGGGCTGCTCCATTAATGAGGTAATTAATATGCAAATATGCAAAGGATCCAGACTGGGGGCGTCGCCCTGACCCCAGTGAGGGTCAGATCCCAATTAAGAGTCAGATCCCAATTAAGGCTGAGACTTCGATTAAGGATCAAATCCCAACTAAAGATGAGATCAGGTCCTGATTAAGGACCCTAATTATGGATAAGAACCCAATTAAGGATCAGGCCCTGATTAAGGACCAGACTCCAATTAAGGATCCGATCCCAGTTAACTTGGATGATCCTAATTAAGGCCCAGGCCCAAATTAAGGATGATTAAGGGGCAGACCCTGATTAAGGATGATGCCCCAATTAAGCAACAGATCCCAACTGAATTCAAGACCCTAATTAAGGAGCAGACCCTGATTAAAAATGAGCCCCCAATTAAGGATCAGATCCCAATTAAAGAGACCAATTAAGGATCAGATCCCAATTAAGGACCAGATCCCAGTCAAGGCTAAGATCCCAATTAAGGATCAGGCCTGATTAATGCTGAGGCCCCAGTTAAGGGGCAGACCTTGATTAAAAATGAGGCCCAAATTAAGGCTGAGACCTCAATTAAGGAGCAGACCTGATTAAGGCTGAGACCCTGATTAGGGACAAGGCCCTAATTAAGGTGGAGCCCCTGATTAAAGAGCAAATCCAACTAATGCTGAAGCCCAATTAAGCCTGAGCCCCTAATTAACGGCAAGACCCCAGTGATCACTGAGGCCCCAATTAAGGGTCAAACCAAATGAAGGTGAAGCCCCCAATTAAGGCTGAGGCCCTAATTAATGCTGAGCCCCTGGTTCCGTCTGTGCCAGTCCCGGTTCTGGGTCCCGTTTCCGGTCCC
>NW_008618915.1:0-231 GCF_000691845.1 Merops nubicus | reverse complement strand
TGGTTCCGGGGCCTGGTTCCGGTTCCAGTTTCGGGTCCGGGTCCCGGTGCCGGTTCCAGTGTCGGTTCCGGGCCCCGTTTCCGGTACTGGTTCCCGGTTCCAGTGTCGGTGCCGGTTCCGGTTCCCGGTCCCGGAGCCGTGTCCCGGTCCCGGTTCGTGCCGGTACCTGCCCGCGCAGGTCGATGCAGTAGAAGTACTCCCGGACGCGGGGCTCGGGGCGCTGCCCCTGCT
>NW_008618914.1:0-5631 GCF_000691845.1 Merops nubicus | reverse complement strand
CGCCCGGCTGGAGCCACGGGAAGCGAAGCGGCCCCACGCCCCCCGCAGGAGCGGACCTGGGCCAGCCTGTGGGTCCCTGACACTTGTTGACAGCGCGGGGAACGGGTCCTTCCCCGGCAAAACCGGCAGCTGGAGCCGCGCGGCCGCCTCGCTTTGTAGGCGTACGCGCTTGGCTCGGTGCTCGGGCTATTGTACCGTTGCCTGAGCCCTGACAAAGGACTTCTGGAAGCCTCCCCATCCCCTTCTGCTACTTAGACAAATTTTAGCAGTTATCTGATCCTTAGCTGCCGTAGGAATGCGAGAAATTGTGATGTTCAGACTGAATCTGTGTTTAACCCAGAAGAGGGAGTCTCTCACCCTGTCCCTCTCTCTCTCTCACGCACACTTACAGGGTAGTTCACGTAAAATCTCCATCCTTGGCTTGAAGGAAAAGCATTGCAAAACACGCCTGACCGACTCAGTTCTGATGACTCGCACCTGAAGGAAATACCACGGTCTGCGGGGTTTGTGTTGCTAGTGACGAAAGTGTAGGTTAGGGCTTCAGCTTTATACACTGAGGCCTTACATGTTTAGAAAAGCTTAGGACTTCAGCACAGAAGGAAGCGTCTACTTAAGTTTTATAAGAAGGGGATTGTGAACATTAAAAAGTAAATGAAACACGGGAAAAGATTAATCCGCTTCAAGAAAGAAAAACACAGCTGTACATATCTGCCCACCACATTACCACAGAACTCGGATCCTGACACAAGAACGATTCCACCAATCAACATGCAGTCTTACAAATAAAGCAACAATTAATTCTCTATCCGTCCTGTCAAACTCTCAGCATTTTAATGCATTGACTTCCTCTTAACTTGTCAGTGGATACTTTATCGCACGTACGACAGGTAAAATTCCCAATGCAGAATTTTGCATTCCCATAAAAATTTAACAGTACCTGTGATCAATAGGCTTTGTGTTAAGTAGTGAAAAAATAAACTGTTTGTCAACGTTAACCCAGCTACTCTTATAACAGAAACTACCAGCCCACGATCAGAAACTGTAAGATTAAAGTGTAGGACATACATAACCACATGAGGGACATTTTTGTCACAGCTTCCTATACTCTGATCTGCAGTTACATATTTTGGCTCTGCTTGGCTTTCACCATATTTCCCCTGTAACACAATGCTGATGATACTCAGGTAGCTAGTTACAGATACACCCTCGTGTACAATCTTTCTGAGTGGAGATGATGAAAAGTGACAAATGATGCAATTAGCTTTCCATCCTTACATAACATGTTTACGCAGCCATTTTAAACAACACACCATCCTCACAATATCTCAACTTTCAAGTCTACTTGCTCTATAAAATGGATTTGACAGTCCTATTCATGACCATCTCAATAGGAGTGTACAGAAGAGACAAACGTTAGGAAGTACGAATCTGTTACTTACAAATGTACTGAGAGTGTGAATTCCAAATAAAGCTGCTTTCCTCATACCTCCTTAAAACACTGCATCTCTACATACTTGTTATCCATCAATTGGAGGGAGAAAGTCAAGGGAGAAAACATCTGGAACAGTTTACCAATTAAAAAAAAAATGTCATAACAGATTTTCCCTAAGCTCATTTAAAATATTGTGATGGTTTCTCTTCAGACACTCATGGCTCTCAGCTCGCCCCTCACTCAGGGCTCTCTCTCACTCCCTTTCCCAGGCAGTGCAGGAGAACCTGGCCCTCGGTGTCCGTCACTATTAGGTGAAGTTGGTGTGAGCCCCGGTTTTGGGGGGGGGGAGCGGGCGGGGGGGGTGGCGGGGGCCGCCACATGACTGCGGGGAGGCGGAGAAACAGGGAAGAGGAGGGGAGCGGGGCCAGACCTGGCCAAGCTCCGCGCATCCCCCATAATGTTTTGAAAACTTGAATGCCTGTCTGTGCAGCCCTTTGGCAGCTTGAGCTCGCACGGCTGCCACTCCAGGGGTGATCGAGGTCTCCAGCTTCTTGGCAGCGGCCTGAGCCGCGTTTGACCAGATACCCCGGGCCCTCGGCAAGCTCTTAAATGTGTCAACATCAGCCTGCTCAGGGCATTTAAAAAAAAAAAAAACAAACCACAACCCCTCCCCCCCCCAAAAAAAAAACCAAAAAATCCAAACCAACAAAACAACCAAACCAACAACTTATTACTATTTCCTTTCCAATCCATCTGGCTATGGTAAGGGCATCCCCTTCTAGACTATGCTCGGAACTTAGGGTCTGCGTGAATTTGGAGCTTTTCCAGGGAGAAACCAAGACTACTCAAGGAGCAGAACAGAAACATCCTGAGCTGAAATTCAGACATCAGGGCAGGTCCATAGAACAGCATTTTTCTCAGATCTATAGGATATTTATTATCTTTAGGGAAGCGAAGTTTCCAGAGGCCACGGTGCTCTTGAGTGCCAGATGAACACGAATAGATGGGCGGCTTGAGCCCGAGTACACATTTTCTAGTGGCTGCTGTGTTTCTGCAACCCCATCTCAGCCCCCAGCCCCAAAGCCCGTCCGTGCTGGAGGGCCGTTCTAGAGAGCTGGTATGTTGTAAAGACGGGTCACAAGCACTTTTTCTCCTCGCTCCCCACGTCCAACCGTGCCTCCGACCAGGCTCTCTCGGAGAGGAGGTGAGGTGGCCGAGGCAGCGCTGGGAGAAGGCAGGACGGCACGTCGGGGCTGTGCTCTAGGAGGGGGGCAGACCTGCCTCCCTGCTTTCCGCTCCCCCATGAGGAGCCCAGAGTTCTGCCTGCCCACACTGCGGGGGTGTGGGGCCAAGCCGGGCATCCCCAACCCCCCCTACCCTACCTGGCACCTCTGCCCCGCGCCGGCATCTGCCGGGGCCTGCGGAGTGGAAACCGAGCCCCACAAGCCTTTGTGGTAACCTCCGGGCACGGGGACAATCCCAGCTGCTGGACGGCTTTACAAATCCACTACACTTTGCCTTGGTTTTTTTTGGTAGGAATCTACCTACCCAGGAAGGTGCTTATCTGTATTTCTGTCTTTGCCGAAGACAGGATTTGCTGCTCTGAGGTGCGAAGCCCCAGAAAACCAAGTGTTGTGCTTTTTGACTTGAGGCCAAATCCGGCTCACCCTTAGAGTTGTTCTCAGCGCAAGGAACATCACCTGCTCCGGGAAGCGTAAGGGACAGCAAAATCTGACCTTCACCCGTCCCTGTGCTCTCCCAGTCCTGCTTCTGAGCAGTTTCCTTCCCGACGAGCCAGATAGAAACATTCTAGCTGGCGCCCGAGGGCTGAGGTGGAACGCGATGCCCTAAACCCTCCAGACAGTACGTTCCAGGCTTCGAACATTTAGGCTTCAGATCCCGGACGAGAGGAAGGAAACAGTTTTATCTGAAAATCCCACTATATACTGTGAGAAGGGGAGGGGAGGGAGAAGCGAGAAATAGAAACAGGAAGGACCAAGAAGCCACCCTATACAATTCCTTATACCTCAAACTCACATTGGGCAGGGAGGGATGAGGGACGCAGCAAGTGACACAGGGACAGGCGCAGGACGTGAGTCCGAGTCCCTGCCTGCCCCGGCAGAAGGCACTGCTGTTTAGGAAGAGGTGGTTCAAGAAAGCCCTTCAGCAGTCCCAGCATCTCCTCGGAGAGGAAAAGGTACCGAGTGACTTGGGAGCACACTCTGCCTTTGTCTCTACTCCTTCGCCCCATTCCCACTCACAGGGACTTCTTTATTTCGGGGATCCCAGATAATGGGAACTCAACTATGAGGCGAGCAACGGCTTGTGCCTAGGTTTGGCTCTCACTTTTTTGTGACCTAGAGCTACTCTAAGGCAAGCAAATCATATGCTTATTTTAAATAGAATATTTCATTCAGTACCTCAAGATTAAGGTATTCCTGTCAGATAAGCTGTCAGTCACTAACTACTTAGACACCACATTGTGGAAGCCTGGTATCCCTGGTAAAGATGATACATATCATGTAAACCCCATCAACAAGATCAAAGTCTTCTTCTTTAATAGGATCCAATACGTGTCAAACCTCATTCCAATCAAATTGTCCGTAAATGAATTCAAGATGAATATGTCATAGAATAATGTGACAGTGCAATCACATGGGGTCAGGGGTTGTTGTTTCAATGAGAGAGTCGTCAAATATTAATTCTAGAACCTCCAAATGAATAGTCATTGAGCAGGATTAGGCAGCTGCTGGTGGGGAGTTGTGTCGCTGATTTGTGTTTATGCAAGTACGTTAAACACTAAGCCGAAAAAAATATTGTCTCCTTTGAACTGAAAAAAGGACATATTTTAACTTACTTGACTTTTCCAGGATGTTTCTGTAAAGTCGTTTTCTCTTCCTCATTACAAGGGGAGTCTTGTGCTTCACTTCCTGACTGTGTTCCTGTTTGGGGAGAGAGGTGGAAAGTTAAGAGCAAAAGCATTTGTGTGTGATATGAGTATGGTGGTATATGACCCTGGTATCATGGATTCAAAAAGAAAAGGAAAAAAAACCCAGAACAACAAACCAAAACAAACCCAAACACGAGTTAAGCAGAGTGGGTGGGGGGAAGAGAAGCTTTCTCGGAGGGGAAACTGGAGGCTGTCTCCCTAGCAAAGCAGCACATGTTTTATGGAGTCGTGAAGTTTCCATGGCTGATTTAGGGGGAAAAAAAATATGAAAGGACATCTTTTCAGCTCTCCTTTGATCTGACATTCACCTTCTGGCAGGCTATTGTAAGGCAGGTTTTTACCAACTCGACTATATTGTTTACAGATCCTTCCCACTCCAAATTAAATTTCGGACTCTCTGCGAGCCTCCAACGCAAGTTGTTGTCTCAGCAAGGATTAGTATAGTATCACCCTGGCACTTCTCCCTGCCTATAATTTTCAGCTTGCTCTTTGCACTCTGCAAGGCAGAGCACTGCCACTACCACAGGCAGAACTTTGCACAGCTTTCTCTGAGCGGCAGCAGTAATCCTGAGAGCAGATCTGGGCTTTGATGCAGTGTCTGAATCTGAATTTTTGTAGATATCTTTGAAATTCTCAGGGTTGGGGGTTTTTTATTATTTTTAATTTTTTTTTTTTTACCCAGAAAAGGACGCTAGAATCTGGAATCATGTGTTTCGGAGGAGATTATTATTATTATTACTTTTCCTTCCATTATTTTAGGGACTCTAGGGCTGGTAAATAAAAATCTATACTAACACAAATAATTGATGATATTAATTATGTAACTTCATCAGTGTATCACAGTCATACTCTATCACAAATAATTTGATATCCTCAGTATTTTCACCGCTGTGACGAAAATTATTGCCGAAATAAAAAGAGCTAGAACCCCTTAGGAATTATATTTTCTAGTCAAATTCCATTCGTCCCCACACTTTTGTCAAGTCAGAGCAGCAAACACTGCCCCGCTAGCGAGAGATTTGCAGGAATTGTGCTTTATTGGTTAGGATGGGAGGCTGGGGGAGTGCTCAGTTCTCAAGTGTTCGCCAAAACTTGTTGAAACTGGACAAAAAAAAAAAAAAAAAAATCTCTGCATTTAGTATTTCAAATGGTTACCAGATGAGAAAGAACGAAGACAAAACAGTTGTGAGTTTTGGAGTAAATACTGGCTAAGACTCTGGCTCGACCTCGCGCGCCTTTATCATCTAGG
>NW_008618913.1:0-23803 GCF_000691845.1 Merops nubicus | reverse complement strand
GTCATTAACTGCATTCTCCTTACACACGGACATTACAGCATTTGGTCTAAATTCTTATATCATCAGAACCAGTAGGTTAGAATAAACTGGTTTATTGCAAACAGCAACGTTTCTACAATATAAAATCTTGAAATTTGACTGAAATGCATATGAGAGTAAAGAAATTTTTGTGAACTCACACCCGTTTCTTTCATTTTTTTTTTTTTTTTTCGCAATCTATAATTCTCTTAAAGTTGTGCCATGGTTTTGGTAATAAATCTAATACCTTAGTTAAAAGCCACTGAAAACATAGCCTAAAACTTATTTATTTAGAAATTATTCTGATTAACAATGCATTCAGAACAATAAGGACAGGTTTCTAAACAAAACACCAATTAATTTGCAATTAAATTCGTTCCCACAGCACGGTATTATCACATCTTCTATTCTTACAATTATATTCCAGCAGGAGAAAAATCCAAGAGTTCAAGTGCTCTCATCCTTAAGAACTAACTATTGATCAGGCACACTTCCCCTGCAAACCATGTAATAACACATAAAGGTCACCATGGACAGCACAAATTGCTTTTATTGAACCATATAGTGAAGAGGCATTTAAGACAAAAAAGCACCTTTGTGTTGTTTTGGCAGGCAGTTTATTGTTTGTGACTGTATAGTTCATGGTTCTGAAGTCTGAAATTGTAACACTACAGCTTGCCTGAATACTTAAGACTATTTACTTTGGGAGTTTGGTAACATAGAATAGTAAAGGCTGAGGAGACTAATGAAAGGAACCTGCAACATATTTTCTGAACTTCCACACTAGTGAAAGGAGTGATTCTTTGGAAGACAAACATATGTTTGACTATGTCAGACAATTTAATTCACATTCTGTTATTTGATTGTTAACAACATGTTATTTAACTAAAACAGTATTTATAATCATAAACGAGTGTACCATAAAAAAAAAAAAAAAATTCCAATCCAAATACACATAAAAAATCCCCAACCATAATGGATTAATTAGGAAAATTAAGTGTTTTGATCCTTCTGAAGCTAATTTGAATCTCATTGCTTTTCTCCTCTTGGTAGAATAGATATTAAAGAAAATGGATATTGTTTTCATACTCAGATTGTACAGAAAAAAAGACATTCTGTTGAAAAACTCCCAACAGCATTCACTAAATCTGAAAACAGAGAAATATGATGTTTGTAAGAGAGCTAATCACAGAATGTTAGGGGTGGGAAGGGACCTACAGAGATCATCGAGACCAAACCCCCTGCCAGAGCAGGACCATCTAGTCTAGGACAGGTCACACAGGAACGCATCCAGACGGGTCTTAAAAGTCTCCAAGGAAGGAGAATCCACAACCTCCCTGGGGAGCCTGTTCCAGTGCTCTAGAACCCTTACAGTAAAGTTCTTCCTCATGTTGAGGTGGAACTTCCTGTGCTCCAGCTTGTATCCATTGCCCGTTGGCCTATTGCAAGGTACAAGTGAGAAGAGGTTGCCTCTTTCTTCCTGACACCCAGCCCTCTTATATTTATACACATTAATTAGATCCCCCCTAAGTCTTCTCTCCTCTAGACTGAAAAGTCCCAGGTCTCTCAGCCTCTCCTCATAAGGCAGGTGTGTTTCAGTCCCCAGTCCATTCCCGCTAATATTTAACGCCGTGTTCCATCATTGCTACCAAGACTGTTCCACCAGTCTGAAACAGCTAGTAATGAGCCTGTGAACCTTGCTGTATGGAGGAAACGTGTGCCATGTTCTTCTAGCCCAGCTTTATTACTTTGATAACTGATAGGCAATAAGTCATGCAAGGAGATTCCTAGGGGACAACTCACTGTCTCATGATCAGCATGTATGTGTTCAAGCACACTGTAGACAGGACTCAAATGTAAATGATCCTGAGAAATTCATTAAAAAAAAAGTTAAAAAAGAGCATTTTAGATGTGGAATGTTTTTCATCTAATAGGTGTAATCAGTTGAAGAAATATCAGATGGACAATAAACAGCTTTGCAAGGATGTTGTCGAATATTTGGAAAGATTCTATAGGAAAGCAGTAACACTAGTGTGAAATCAAGAAAACATAATAAATAGGAAAAGGTTGAGAGTTTAGTTTCTATAAAAGGCCACAAAGGGAGTAAGGACTATTTTGTAACACCCTTCAGACAAGTATAAGCCTACTGCAAAGAAGGAACAAATAACATGCTTTCTATTTCCCTAAAGAACGGGACAAAAGGCTTTAGTTGTAGCAGTAAGAATTCAGATGAAGATAAACTTTTCAACTTTGAAAATTATTAAGCACCAGCCTGTGGAGGCCATACAACATCCAGCGCTGGAAATTGTTAAGGACAGGCTAGTACAGTATCAAGAATGGCTAGTGAGCACGTTCATGTCCAGAACACTTGACTTTTTCAAGTTCTTCAGTCTTCTGTGATTTCCTCATGGCTCATTTCTGTTTGTCGTACCAGTTCAATGTTATATCTGAGGAGTGTGGAGTCCTGATATTCATTACTGTAGAAGTTAATTTGAGACAATAGGTGTATATTGTGCTACAGAACTTTTTATTTTTGAACATATAAAAGGTTTGTATTGCGAATATAAGAAAGAACTGGGGAACAGTATGAATGTTTTACATTGCAAACCAGTGCATGGTTTCAAGGAAAAACGTATGCAAACCCATTGGAAATGTTACAAACAAATGTCCCTTGAATCCTCTTTTGTGTACAGGGAGGTCTTTAAAAGGCAAAGTGTATGAGGAAAGCTGCCTTTGAGCTACTGAAATTGGCTCTGAGAAGGCAACATGTCATGATGAATAGGGCAAAAGTGTTGTTTAGCTATTACTTGGCAGAAGGTTTTAATGATTTTCTTACATCCTTAAGATGAACCACAGAACAGAGACCTGGAGCATAAATTATTTCTCTATGTGCCACTTGATCATGCTGTAGCTAAGACTTACGCAGACTTTGTTACCTGCCTACGTATTGAGAACTATTTGACTTGAGTTTTACTAGACCGGACCTAGTCTTTTTGCCATAATGTCATGCAAAATTAACAATTTTCAAAACTTGTATTCTGTGGTATGAAATCTCTAATAGTAGCTTAAGGAAATGAGGAAATGTTATGCACAAATAAAAGAGTAACAGGAGACTCTGATCACTGCATTTATAAGGCTATTGCAAAAAGTCTTGTAATGCTGTAGATAGTAAACTAGAATTCTTAATGACACAAAAGAAATTACATAATAAAACAGATCTGTGTTTACTCTACAGAACTTCATAACTTGATCTGTGAATCGATTTCTTTCTCTTTGAGAGCTAAACCTGGAGAGTAATAGAATAACCCTTTCCTGGCTAACAGGCTCACATGTATTTATTCACACTCCTCATTTTCCTTTCATTGCTATATCATTGAAGCAAGATCCTTCTATAGTTACAAATTGCATGATAAGCTTGTTGCATTTACCCAGTCAGAGCTACCTTTAGTCAAGGCCTCTCCAGATAATGACAACAAGAAACAATGAAAGTATGTTCTAGAGATATTTTGTCCTTTATATTTTTCCCTTCTTTTAGAGTGAACCTCATGTTCTTTTTAAACAGCCTTTCAAATTGGGTGACACCTTTTCAAAGTCTCAGAACATCTGCTTAATGCTCTTCCACCTGTGATAAGAGGCTCCAGTTAAGTTCTCTGAACTCTTTTACTGACCTTCTCTTTTTTAACACTTATAGTTTTATGTAAGTGATTTTGATTGCCTAGGACTAAGCTACCTATTGAGACCCTGAGTAAATGGATGATAAATAAGCACATTACAGGTACTTCTTCAACAGCAAAAAGCATGTGTGATAGTGATAAGGTTGTAGTGATAGATCTGATTAACAATGCATATTTAAAATTGCTAGAACAAAAGTAATAATTTCATTCATTTCTGCCTTCCATTATGGAGTAAAGTTTTGATGCCCTAGAACACGCTACAGAAGTTGAAAATAGCTGAAAGAAAAACAGAGTAGGTAGGAAGTCAGTAAAAATTTGTGAAGTAACAAAACTGTGCATTTTCTATGCAGAAAATCTTCACGTACACAGGAAAAACACCCATCCTTCTTACAAATACCCCAAAGAATGCTCAGGGATTTAAAAGAAATAGATCACACTAATGCAATGGTAAGTCAAAATTCAATAAGCAAAGCTGTGCATCAGAATCTGATGTCTTTTTCCAAAGTTACAACTCAAAGACATTTCCAATCAAACCAATTAGTTAACATTAAGCTTAAAGCCTTTTCATGCATAACTGCTGCATTTATTTCTAGCTTAGGGTTCTTGCTCTCATGCTGTATAATAAACCAGGAATTAAAGAAATGGAATTTTCAGCAACTGAAATAATTCTGAAAAATGTGGTTTCTGCAGTTTTGACCTATTTTGATAGACTGAAGGGAGGGTGATGAAAACTGCAATCTTAATAAATCTCCTGCAGCTAGAGATTGAAAACTCACACTGTTTCAAATTAGTGAGGGCAGCAATGTTTATTTGCTGCTGAATTCTAGCCAGCATGACATTTCGGCAGGAAACACTTTATAAGACTTCAACTTATGACCATAAAATTTGCAAACTAGTACTTAAACCATGCAGAAGTAGGAAGGTTTGTATGTTGAACAAAAACACAAGTAAAATTGATTGCCATTTCTGTCTTTGATCTTTCCAGCATCAGAAAGCTACACATTTTTGCAAAATCTGCACTTCACAAAATGGACTAAAAGCAAAAGAAGGCTAGAAAGGACAGGAAATAAAGACAACATACCCATTATTGTTCCTGAACACTCAGAGGCAATTGAACAACATTACAATCCTTCAGATCCAGTGCTTTCCAGCAGGTTGTCTATGTCAAATAACAGCTAGGAAGATGTGCATGCAAGTGACATCTTTCTTGTTTGTTTGTTTGTTTTTTTGCTTGCTTGTTTCTTCTTCAAAGTGGAGCTGTATGACTAGCTAGTAGAAAAAAAAATGGAGAGTAAAGCTCATCAGCAGAGGAAACAGTTGTTAGAGATTTCATCCTCAGCCACGGCAAAGGATAAAAGTACATCACAGCTCTTGTGGCTAGATTTATTTCCAAAACCCAGGCTTTACTATGCTGAAGCAGCTTTGCAAATCCAGAATTATGTTCAGCCTGCTCTCCCCTCATGTCTTGACATTTGGTTGTACACTGAAGCTAATAAATTCTTTCAAAAGTGGTGATATGACTAATCCAAATAATTATCAGCCTATCTCAGTACTCCCAGTTGCCTTTGAAATCACTTTAAAAGGTGAGATTCAGGTTCAGTGGACATTCTACTCAAGACACTGTAACATTTTCTTTCCACATTGAGTAGGTTCTGTAGGTAAATGAGATGCCTTGGTTCCCACAGGTTCATGTTCATATAGACTTCATCACTAACAAAGTGTGTGTGACAAATCTTCTAATGACTCACACCACACCCCACTGTTGTGGATTTCAACAGCTTGATGAGAAGTTAGCAGCTGCTGGAAAGAAAAGCAGCAACTAAACTCATGCATTTTCATTCATGGGAAAGACATTTTTGCATAGGTGAACAGCAGCAGTGTCCACTTTTTTTGACTGAGAGGTAACAAGTAGCGTGCAACCATTTTTTCTTGTAGAACTACATAATTTAGGTACTTTGGGATTAGAAAAGGAACATTCAGTGATAGAGAAGTATTAGTAGAGATCAATATGATCCAGTAATTTAGGTGTAGAGACGTTCCACACAAATACCTGCAATCACTTTAAATTAAGTTAACTGGTGATGTCAGGCAACCTCAAATAGTATAAACACAGCTTATACGAATAGAAATTAATCAGAAGTTTTCCAAAGCAATATTTTTTTTTTGTAAACTTTTTTTAAAAAAAATAACAACAGGAATATGCCAAAAGCTGGACACTTCTGGAAATATTTTTAAAGATCTAAAAAAAGAAATATTTAATCACTGTGATTACAACACTTTCTTTTTCATGCAGATATTCCTCTTATATAATAAAAGGTGAAAAAAAAAGTCAAAATTATATACTTTGGTAGGCTGAAAATTATGAAAGACCCAACCCCGAACAATCATGATTTAATACTCTGGAACATTTCTACAGAAAGCTATGAAAAAAAAAAAAAGAAAAGCAACAACAGAAAAAATTTCATATGACTCAGGAAACGCAAAACCAGTTCCAACTTGTCTTATAAAAGAATGAAAAGTACAGGTTATTGTCATTTGGATGACACATCCTCTAAGTTTGGTGTGTTGGCCATCTTCCAAAATGGATAATTGCATTCTGCTTACCTGATATCCTCCTACTGTTTTTCTCATAATCTGTATTTTTTGTTACATCCTGTTCCAGAATATTGTAAATGAGTCTGTCTTTGCAATGCTATTTTTTTTTCTTTTTTAAAAGCATTAAAAAATACACTCTCCAGAGAATGCATGCATTAAAAAACAAACAGTAATAGATAATCTCTGACACACAGAAATGACTAATTCTATAGCAGATCTGCCTGTCTCTTTCTAAGCTTTTAGTAATATGAAAAAAACTTTGTAATAAAAAAATCCACAGTATGTCATGCTAGAAAACAGTGGTTTTGAATAACCTAAAGACCAGCCAAGAACAAAAATGAAATCTAGAGAAGTCTTAACTGATGCAGTTAGTGTAAAGATTGTGATCGAAGATTAAATTAGACATTTATCCTCTACAAAGAGAAGGATGTAATTCTTGTGTAAACTTTCTTTGCTAAGGTCTCAAGCATTTTAAATATTAGTGTTATTATGTAATTATCTAAACCAATAAAATATACTGCCTACATTGATTAGTTCTACTACCTACACCTGATCAGTATTTCTACTGGTTGTCAGTAAAATTCAAGGATATAGGAGGACCCTTTTACATATATTACCTTCATTTAAAGTTTGGAATTCTACTTTTTTAATAAATCCTTATAGAATAATCTCAAAATGCTAAAGTTCTACATCCATCCAGGTTCCCTGTACACATATTTCCATCACTAGAAATTCTGACTGGTTTCCATCCTCATCTTCTAGGCAAAGCATCCAAAGCATGTATGCCCAAATATCTTTTCTAGTAGGCTTATATACCTGTTCTGGAAGACATAGGACTTTTGTGCCATTCCAATACTCCACAGCTACTAGGATTTCAGCTATTCATATTATTCCACAATTTAAATTCTAGTAATTAAAGAAGTGACACCTTATTGCTGAGATTTAGAGTTCAAACATATTGATGGAGAATCCCTTATTAACTGCAAATGGAAGAAATCCTGGCCTGGAAGAAATGAGATCTTACAAAAGAAATATTTAGAAGTAGATAAGCAGGATGTTCTCCAAGAAATCAGCAAAAGTCCTTCTGTAGAAAGTGGCAATAAGTGGTGTTTTGGTTTTAAATATGAATAACTTGAAGAGTACATTTTGTGTTCCCTTCCCTTTCTTCATTTCAGCAGATATGGCTGTCAGCTTACCAAATGAGCTATCTATTATAAAGACAGAGATTCAACTGTTGTTTTTAATAAATGTAAAATAAAAAATGTTTAATGATTCTAAATTTTGGCATATGCCCACAGGAAAGATGTATCTCTTTCCAGTTGAGATTTTAAAATTGGTATTTAATTTACGTTTTTGAGTCTATTTAGAGCAATGCGTTCTCAAAATCTTTGGCATGCCTGGCTTTCATATGATAATCAGACCTGCCATATGTTTAAGAGATTTTCTTCTCACTTAACTGCTTTAACTTGCAGAAATAATCAGCATGACTCAAAGCCAAATTCAATAGCCTGATGAAAAGAACACTCACGAAGCAACTGTCCATCAGTTTTTTCATACTGTGACAAAATGATTTTCATTTTACTGCAATTATTTTGAGAAATTATTGTTATGTGTTCACAGGATTCTGTTTTAAGCTTCCTTTTGAGAACAGAACTGAGTTAATTTCAGTGAAATAACTCTTGCACTTATGTGTACATTTTGCTTACTACTTCATGACAAAGAAAACCCAAGTTGCTATAGTCTAAAATACTAATTTAACACACTTCAAATCTCATATACAGACAAAATAGAAATAGTATAGCACCTGTCCCAAGTCACCATGTTATGGAACATAGATTTGTGTCATAAATCAAAACTTAGTGTAGATATGTTTTGTTGAATGACAAACCTGACCAGGAGTTCCTTGCCAAATGAAATGTAGCTTTCTTGTGTTCCTGCTTGACTGTTGGCTCAAGTTTAAGCAGGGAAAAGGGAAAAAAAAATCTATAAAATTTTGGAAATTACTCGCATATACTAAGAGAGACATTTAGTGTTTTAATTCAGAAAGCCTAGATAATCCATTTTAGGCTAGAAGGATGTACATTGCATGGTACAAAACCTGACGAATCTTTAAAGTCGCTGCATTTCAATAAGCCCTAAATGAGGTTTGCCCGTTGGTGCGTCTTCATATAAAATTAAAACTTAGGATTTTCTCTAAGAGATAACTTAATTTCTTATTCTGTTTCCATATAAATTGTAGGAAAGGAAGGCAATAAAGATAACAAGTATATATATTTCCATTAATCCATTAATTGTATATAAATATTTTTATTACATTTGCCAGTATTGTGAAGTCTGAATATTGCTAATCATCTGTGCTCATACTTTAGTGTCTTCTACCCATCTATCTGGGAGTAAAACTGCATTTTTATACATTAGCTGCACAGAAGTCTAGGTATCATACCTTTCTATTTTTATTGTGTTTTAGTAATATATTTAATGTATTGCATAATTTTTGCTTGAAGAAGAAAAATGACAATATTTTCACATTACTAAGCATGTTATCACAAAATTACACATTCATTATAGATTTAATATTCAGATTAGCATAGAAATACCAGAAAAAATCTCAAGAGAGAAATAAAGATTGAGAACTGCTTAAGTTTTTTGGGGAAAAGAACTAAAAATTATATTAAAAAAAAATCTGTAACTTTACTACAAAAAATACTTTGCTAATGTATTTTTTTACAGGAATCTGATACATTAGACTCTGATACATTAATAACAAAAATAACTTTTTTTTTTTTCCAAATGTCAGTGACTAACTTAAAAAAATAATTAACATGTAAACATAAGAATAAAATTACATCAGCCAAATTATTTTATGTTGGCACCATCTTCCACCATTTTTATCATGTCAGAAACCAGGTAGAACTGGTTATATAGCATATAAACATATAACATTTTATACAGAGTTATATAGCATGTATGTAGCTTTGCTTTGCTTATTGTGGTACACATCTAAAACAATTTTAGAGCATATGAGAAAATTACAGGGAACTAAATACAAGAGTTGATCACAGTCAATTGACTGAATAAGAGTGACTGGAGCACAATTACATTTAAATGTTAGACACTATGAAGAGTTACAATTGCATAGGACTTAAGGAAAGGAGGTGCTGGTAAAATGTGACAGGCCCTAATAGTAACATGAAAGGTTGCCATGCCTTACTAGTAACATGGATGTTACCTAAGGGAATTATAATACCTTTGGAACAGAGGCAATGTAATTCTCTCACATCTTTCTTGCTCAGACTTGTACATCTTCTGCTGAAGTTGCCAGTGTTGGCCACTTTGAGAAGCACACTACGGGACTGCATAAGTAACCATGTAGCCCCTGTAAGATGATGTTGTCAGTGCTAGTAACAGATCTTAATGGTTGTAGCTTTGTTTTACTTGGTTTAGCTGTAATACTAAGTTCTCTAATTGATGAGTTTATATTATATTCTATAATTTTCTGTATATGATTTGGTTTAACTCTGCTTATATTTGTATGATACATACCAGTAACAAGGAAATTTTTCAGACAGATTGAGATATTTACAATTAACAATGTAGCACACAAGCAGGATTTTGAATGTAACACATTAGTATATGTTCATATACTCACAAGCTGTGTTTAGATGTTCAGACAGATATTAGCTATTTTGGCTTTGGGTTAGGAAGAAGGATGGACTGCATTTAAGTTCATAGCATTTTAAAGCAGAAACTCATTTTTCACTCGGCCATTTTAACTCAGTCCCAATCTGCATAATGTCTATAAGTTTTCCAGTTTTCTACAGTTGACAAGTTTTAATTGTAAGAGAAGTAATACCCATTACAAAGATTATAAAACATTTTAATTTTTTAATGATGAAATAAGCTATCATCCTTATAATAGAAAATTCAGTTTCCATTCAATTTGATCTCCTGGTTAATAAGACTGAAGCTTCAGGAAAAAAAAATTATTTACCTTATTGGTAACACTAATGTCATCATTTGCTGTGGTCAAAATTTTTAGACATGGTTGGAAAATTTAGTTATTTGGTACTTGTTTAATCATTGCTGATGGTCAAAATATTATGTTATATAAAATTGAGAATACAGGGAAAAATCAATTTTCATTAAAATCACTGAATAAAAGACTTTTAAATCTAGCGTTCCTATTTAGTGTTTCTTTTGCTTAGAGAGGACTCTTCAATTGCCCTAGGTCTTCAGAATCTTAAGTACTGTGTTTCACTTGTATCAAAGAGATGATCTATGTATAAACCTCACCCACCGACAGACTAATGCAGGAATTTTATCACAAAATTGGTGGCAATTCTAGACTAAGAAATTCCCCCCTTTTCTTTCCCTTTGCAAGCACATCATACCTATCTGAGTCTGGAAGACTTCTCTCACTCCTGTTAACACCACTGCTTGTGCAGTGATCATTTACTTTATACTTGTATACTTACATATATAATTGTACTGTATACTTACATATATACTTATACCATATGCTTACATCTGTAAGGATGAAGTGATACCAGTTGGGGTTAGGCACCTGAATACCTTCCTCAATCTGAATCTAGAATGATGATGGCACTGCATTTAAGTGTGGTGCCCTACTGTGTAGTGCACAATGGAGTCTGGCTCCTCCATACTTGAGGTAGTTCCCAGGAATGTTCAGTGTCTCAGAAGGATACTGATGGTACTTTCAGTGAGATGTTGCTTAATGCCAGGTAAGCAGCTTCCTCTTTCCAACAGATTGCAATGTGTAGCTGCCCTCTCAGACTTGGTACCAAAACAAAACCTCTGTGATCATTTCTTGTCTGTATTCAATCAAAAAGATTTGGGTTAACTTGAATACTTTCCTGAACACTTTCTTAATGATTTTTTTTTTTTTTTCCTTATCTGGAAAACTTTGATTCATTAAAGGAACAATGTGCTTATGGCCTCAATTTTGCTGACAATATGGGAGAAGCAAAGTGAAGGGCAGCCAATAACTTGACATGTGGCTCCACACTAAAATAATCTAATGGCAATGGCTCCATTTTGCCTAGAAGCAGAATTGTTTTTTTGAAAAACACGTGATCTATTTCGAAGTATATTGGCTTGAGGAACTTAAGTGACATAGCCAGACTTTATATGAGACTCTTCTTGGGATTTTGGAATGAGTTGGATTCTTGGTAGCATCTTAGTTAAGCAGGGTTAAGCTGGGCAAATTTGTCTGGGAAAATAGTGCTCACACTAGTGACTTTCACCAAACACTATGTGATTATAGTGTTTTGTATTCTTGCCTCTCTAATTTTAATGGCATAAAATTACAGTGAAACTTTTAAGGAAGAAGGCACTAGTAGAATCACTTGTGCATTATAGGATATGAAAAAGTCTTGATTAGTTATTTTTTTTCAAATCTAGTTGTTTATTTAATTTTATCACAACTTTCTCACAGCAGTTAGTACAGAATGGTTGTACTAGAGAATGTATTTAATATATTGATAAAGAAACATCAGAATCTGACAGAACATCATTGCCAACTCCCAGTGATTCAGATATTATCCCATTTCTTTATGTAGTAGATTACATTTTAGACAGTAATTTGAATGGCATTACCCTGGTATTTGCCACAGAAATACAGCAGTAACATCGTATGGATATTCAGTATTTTTATGTGTTAACCATGAAAGTATAGTTTTTACCTATGTAACACAAAAATTTAATGTTGTCGTGTACGAATACATATTTCTCAACCAAATATGCCAACATTACAGGAGCTGCTGAGAAGCAATTTGAGCTATTTTGGATCAAATAGTATTGATAGAACTTCTGCCTCTGGGACAGACATTTCTGTGCACCCAGTTAGTTCTCTGAGCTGGTATTAATTGCACATTCTGTTAACAGAATTGCTTTTTTCCTGAGAATGCAGATCCGAGGTTTTCGTCCTTTTGCCACCCCCCAAATAAATAATCTGATTTCTTACATGTAATGGATGGACAATGCTCATTCCCTACCACCTAGTACACTGAAGAGACCCACATCTAACTGCAAAGGCCACTGTTTCATTGAAGCCACTGAGATATTTTTAGGCATAAGTGCTTTGCTACATTAGGGTCTTGCAGCTGTGGAGCATCTTATTCCTTCCTGATTTTCTACTATGTTCATTTAGTTTACAGCCTTTCATTTTTACCTAGTTTTACAGCCATCTTTGCAGAGTCCTGAGTGCAGTTAGTATAATACAGTCTGGAGCAGGAGTACCTAGTAAGTCACTGACTGATGTAACAATAATGATGCCAACCAAACCAAACCAAACCAAACCAAAAACACCAAACAAACAAAAAAGAGATTACTGAAGTCTTTTCGCACTCCAAAGGTGCATCCACTCCACAGACACATATGTTGAGAAAACCAGCATCAGAGAAAAAGTTAAAAGTCTTGTTAAGACTTCAGGACCTGTTTACCTTTTTATCAGATGGGAAGCCAAAAAGAGAAATGAAAACAAATACATAAGAAGACAGAAAAGACAGGAAGGAAAAAATGTGAGTCTGGCTAAGTATGATAAAATGGTGTTAATCAAGGATGTGGTCTGAGTGCTGGCTAAACAATTACCAAGAGATAGATAAACTGCTGTCTAGTATTCTCAGCTTTGTAAACTTGAACATTTTCATATTTAACAGGCATCAAAGGTGTCTGCCAGATGTCTTGTTTGAAAATGTACTGCATTGAAGAAAAATTAAAGAGCAGGTTACTAAAAAAAAAAATTTAAAAAATCCCTGAATTAATCTCTAGTGTTTTCAACACAAATGCTTGAACTACTTAGTCTGTACAAAATAAAAAAATAAAATTGTTTTGCAAAAGATAATTCCATATGCTTTGCATAAAAATATTGTGGTTGTTACCCCCCATTTTAATCCACAAAGATAAATGTACTTTAAGGCTGAATAAATGGCAAAGTAACTAAAGAACATAACAGTCTATTGTACAAAAGCAACATGCACTTGAGATCAGGGCAGGATCCACTTCTGAAATTATATAGCTCACACTGATTTCTATCACATTTTCAGTATTGATATGATGTGAAGATACTTCACAGGTTGTTGTCTGCAGAGGTTTGATGGCTGCCTCTGCCTCCAGAGTGAAATTAAAGTCAAGGCTTGTCTACATGTCCACATAAAGTTCTGTTAGTAGGTCTCAGTCACAGATTCATCAGTAAACAAGCTGTGTATTCATTTGAAATTATAATTCTCAGATCTGCTTTAAAAAGTTCTAAGAAACTGGTTTTCATGAGAAATTATTTGATGGGAATGGTGAGTGCAAGAAGCATGCACGTATATTATCTTGTCTTACATGTCATTTGTTCTTATATGTATGAAGAAGCTCTTTATGATATTCTGCTCAGAAAAATGCTAGTGGGGAAATTTGGCAATGATTCTCAACTGGTGTAACTCCAACTAGACGTGGTTGGTATCAGCAATTATTTTAATTAAAAAAAAAAACTAAATTAAGGGAATGATAAGGTATCATTGCAGCATTGCTCTAGAAACAATGTTATTTACTTCTTCTGATGGTACATTATGTGCAAAAAAAAAAAAAAAAATCTGATTTTTCTTAGTGTGTTGGAATTAGAAAGTCCAAATGTCCAAATAGACATCTACAGACTTTGATTTGCATACAGGTCCAAGATATCTTTTTTTAGTTCACCCCAAGCCAAATCTCTTCCTGATCCTGTCATAAGGGAACAACAGGAAGTTTGGGTGGTGGATGGTGGTAGTTATAGTGCATCTTTGGCAAGGGTCAGAGTTTGGACCCCAAAACTCCGATTCTCGAAACTACTGCTTAGCTTCCACATTTTAAGTGCACAGATTCAGGTGACAGTACTTAACTTTTATTCAAACACCAAAGGAATTTTAAGGCTTTCTTCAAGATACGACAAGAGAAGACTCACTAAATAATGTGGCTCTTGTCTTGTGTTTAAACCATACTGGGATTTATAGATGGATAGAAGTTGTGGCACTTACATGTACTGAGGAGCTATATGCAAATTTGTTACATAAAAGAGGAATAGAAGAGAAAAACATATTTCTCTCTTCTCCCCATGTATCTGGCATTTCAAAGGTTAAATGCAGTCTAAGAGATCTGGATTCAAGTATGAATTTTATTATGTGAGTTCTTCTGATCATCATAACCACGAGATATTAAGCTGTTTTGAAATGAGTCATTTGCCATCCTTACAAAGGACTTTAGAGCCACTGGGTCAAAGCCACTGGCTTTAAGTGCTGATTGCAGCTGTAGAAGTGAAATAATTACAAAAACAGTTTCCTATAAAATATATTTACACTCCTCTCAGAGGAAATAAGGTGTACATGGGAGGCAGTGAGAGGAATGATATTAAAACCCAAGGCAGTGAGGTAGGTTATAATTTCTGGGTACCATGAATCTTGAATTTTTTGTCACGAAGCAGAACAGCTTCACAAGAAGAGAGTGGGAGTATGAGTGCTCCTCCCCACATCTTTGCCTTCAGCCTGCTGATTAAGACATTCTGGTGGGAGGCGAGATGCGGGTTTTGGTGCCCTGGACTCCCACATCCTATATGAGCTTTCTGACAAAATTAAAATATCACGGTAACAGATCCTCCTCCAGATGTCTCATGTTCCATTTAAAAAAAGAGAGGTGAAAGATACCTGGTACAGTAAGAAAGCCTGGTGAACAGAAATGCTTCTCAGTAGCACAGAATTCACCATTCAGCGCAAACACTGCTTCTTTGGTGTTCTTTGTTGGCTGGTTTAGGAAGTTGCCCACAGAGTAAACTGTTATATATTTTTAGACACTGTTCTGAGCTGCCTAATTTTCTTTAGGCTGATGGGAAACACTAAGTAGTTCAGTCAGAGTGTAGATTCTGTTACAAGGTTCAGAGATCTCAATTGCTTTTGGAACTTGAGGCTATAGCTCTTACATATCTTTTCAATTTCTATATTATTCTACAAAGGAATAATGGGAGTTCTTAAACTTAAAAATAAATCTTTTCAAAGGGATCATATCTTCCCTTTTTCTACAAAGAATTACTCACTTCTATGGTGATACATAATGAGTACTTGCATTTTATGCATTATCTGAGATTTCCTTGTAATATTTCCAGAAGTTCTGCATTATAGTCAGAATCAAAATTGCAAAAGAACCCATCCACCTAGAATCCTCAAAAATCAGAAACAGTTTCAAAGAGGGCAAACAGGTGGTTGTTTTATTTTTGTTGTTTGTTTGGTTGTGTTTTTTTTCCCCAAAGTTTTGTTTATTTGTTTGTTTTGTAAGTCTCACTAGCTTAAATTTCCAATTGGCTTGACTTTCAGGTAGATATGATTTTAGTTTGTTCATGCTGATTTGCCCATTCTGATGGGCAGTTGCACATTTCCATAAAGGGGTAGCTTCTTTGGTTAGGTAAATCAATGTAGTTCAATTGATTTTAGCATTATGCTGATCTGCACAAATTGACAATCTGGCCCAAAGCTGAGCTTGTTCATTTTATTACCAAGAAAATATATATATTTTTTTATTCTAAGAAGGCTTAGTTATACTTTTCCTAGATCCCTAGTTATGCAAAACCACTGACATCCAGTGCTTTTAGTTCTGCCTAATCAGTAGGTACTACAGGCAGCAAACAAAAAGATATATAATTTACACCCATGCCTCCTTGCATCATATATCTGCAAGATTAAATGCTTAAATGTTGCAGTCTCTACAGCAGCTTAATGTTCAAGGATCATTTACTCAATTGAATCATCTAAGTGGCTTAAGGAGGTTAATGAAAATGCAAAAGAGCCTCAAGTTTGCTAAATAGAAACTGGAGGGTGATTTTCAAAAAAATAAAAACTCAGTATCTTAGATATTTCAGGAGGACAGTGCAAAGCTCCTTTACCTGATCTATTTCACAGTAAGAGAAGAAAGTAAAGCTCATCAGCCTGTTTTAGGAGTTTGGATTTGTTTGTTAGCAAAGATTTCACCAAACGGTGGGGGCTTTTTTTCTGTGTAATAAATAAGATACACAACACAAAATGTGATGCACAGAGACAATTTAATAAAATAAAAGTTCTGCTTCTGTAGATGCATTGAGATCTAACCAGACACCAAGCATGGCTTGGCTATTTTGCAAAGCCTTTGAAGGAGATTCTCCCTGACTTCGGCTCAGTTGTGAGACACTGGGACTTGGAACTAGCCTCTCTGCTGGAATTTCAGCTGTGTTGCTATTCTGAATTGCCCTTGAAAACAATTGAATTTGTTCCTTAACCATACTTCTACAGTGGATGTATTCAAGCTATCTCCCTGTTCTTTGGTAAACCTGACTATAGGTACAAATTTCCAAGCATAATGAAGGAATAAGAATGTCTCAGTGGTTTCCCATAGAAACCAACTATGAAACAGAGTTGCTGCCTTGTCTTTCAACAAATTCCTGAAGATGAGGTTAAATATACTGCTATGAACCACTGCAAAGATCAGATAGTAGACCAAATCAATGCTAAACGCTGGCAGTGTTTGCACTCCTACTTCAAACAGCATTCTCATTCTTGGAATTTTTTGTTCCCAGGCTGAAAAGGTCCTGTCATCGTATTTATTTTGCAATCTAAAATATTCATATACAGATCTCTGGGCATCAAAGTAAATTTATCCTTTAATCGTGTTTTCACTTACTGTAAAATATAGTTATAAAACTACCATTGCATATACACCGCAAAAATTAAATCAATTTAATATTTTCTTAAACGTAAAAGAAATCACCTATCATGAAACCAGAATCTGTCTACAGGGGTTTTTTTTTCTACATATGCTTCACTGTTAGCCAACAACAAATCATAAGATGATACATATTAAGGATAGGATTAATGACCTTCTTTGGTAATTTTTTTTTTTCTGATTTCCTGCAATACAATTTCAGAGTCTCCATATTTAGATATATTTCATCAAAGTTTTGCAGATTAAGCAGCAATTGAAGAAAATAAATTATTTCTATGAATTTATTGAACAGTGCATTACTGATGGTACTGCTTTTGACAAAATTCAAAATTCAGATATAGATTGTATTCATTAAATTAAAACTACTAATGACTTCTTTGGAGAACTTATATGTATAGCTTGTTTTTTTTTTTTTTTTTTTTGGGTGGGTGGTCTTCCAACTTTCCTGCATGCTCTAACTAGAACAACTTAGTTTTTCACTGACATTCTTTTCTCAGATGAGTTTCCCTCATTTTGGAAACCTCATCAATACTATTAACAGAAACTAAGCAGGCTAGCCAGGTGTAATAATTTTAAAAATACTTAAGTGAGCTTTTACTACTTCAGGGGCAGTTTGCATTCCAGATGAATGCTCAGATCTGCCGCCTGTTTTGTTTTGTTTTTTACTTATTGATATACCCATCTTCCCAATTATTATCTGCTTGACATTCAGAATCAGATCTCATATCTCACCATTTGTGTGGATGTTGTATGTCATCACTCCATTCTAATAAATGTCTGTGATCTAAACTTCTCTTAATTCTTAGCAACTGTGTAAACAAAAATGCAAAGGATAGTTTTGGCAGGAAAAAATAATAAAGAGTGGAAACAAACCCTTTCACCTGTGAAACTTCAGTCTGTGTTGCTAGAAAGAAATACGTTTAGCTTGGCTTCTATTCATTTCTTAACTTACATCCCAAAATTGTCATGCATAATTTGATCCAAATGGATTGCTTTAGTTTCGGGAAGGGAAACATACAGCTCAACTAGCAGAAAAGAGTGAATCACCTGTAAGTTATTGAGAAGTCAAGCTCCTGCCCTGGGTCAGGGTTAGGGTAATTAGTTGGTCGTTCCAAACTGTGATTTGCCTGAGGAGAAACAAACGAACTTTGTTTCCACATTTTCAGTATGACCTTTGTTGCATTCTTCCCAAATCCAACAACCTCTTCCTTATACATGACTGAAAAATAATTTTCCCACTGTTAAAATAGTAATATTTCTTTCAAAGATAGCAGGGGGTATCAACAGTCAGCTCCATTCATGAATATCTAATTTCTTGCCAGTCTGCTACAGTTTTCATGTTTTACCATTGACACTACAGACTAAGTCATCTGTAACTTGATTGTGTGCCTTTTATTTTTCAGTTCACCATAATTTTCTCAATAAACATAGAAACCTGAGTTATTTGTTGCAGCCTGTTGCCCAAGTTTTGGTAATAGAACCACATTTATTTGTGATTCTTTTCTTTCTCAGCAGTTTTTTCATACTGTATTTTTAAATCTTATATATTTATTGTAGCTTTATCCATGTGTAAAAATTTCCCGTTCAGCAACTAAAAACATCATTTAATTGCCTCCAGTATAGACACAGTGGAAGCTTCCAGATGACCTCATTATTGTACCTTGGGCTGTGTCTAGAATGATCATACCAAAGGATTTTTAGTCTAAGCAGCCACTTCTACTTGGTGCACTAGACTACCAGAAAAACTAAAATTCCTTTTATTTGTTATTCTTTAGTCAGAATCTTCTTTGCATATACACCTGTGCTTGTATGCACACACAACATTTAAAGTATGAGGAAGCAGTAATATATAAGATTGTATCTGCTTTGAGCTGGAGCTTCTTCCCAACCTAAATTAACCTAAAACCCAAATCTGCGATTTTCAGATGGTAACAGATTCTGCTGATTTTTTCTGTCTTGAGTCTTTGAATCAGGGACAAATATTTCTGTAATAACTTATCAATATTCCCCCCCCCATGTGTTCCTTTTTTTTTTGGATAGATTTTCATGCATTAAAAATAGTAAAAAGGCTTCTCATTTATTTAAAGTTTGTATTTCCAGTAATGGGATAAAGATCTTCTTGTGCTATGTATTGTACAAACACACGTGAAAAGACAACCTATACTGCTATAAACTAGTTCTAAGGGTCTCTTTGTGGAGCTGCAGCTATTTATGCTTTGGCTCTCATGGCAATTCTCCTGCAGAGGTGCAATGGTAGCATTAAAGAACGAACAGGTTATGTAAAGTAGCGTGGGTCTGACTAGCAACAAGGATGGACAGTGGAGAATAAAAGGTTTTGAGTAAAATGTTTAAGAACATGGTTTTGGTCTAATTTAGATTAACACAGAACTCACATGATACAGCATTTTTCCTTTAAATGTTCAAAGTAGAACTGACATTTATCAAAGGAAGAAACTTCTTAATCATATTGGGTAGGAGTTGTAGGGTTTATAAGTCTAGGATAGAAATTAAAAGTTTGAGCATTCAGTGGGTTTTGCTTTCCTCTATGAAGAGCCATACTGGTGGATCATTACTACCATGGTGACTCCCAGCACTTATCCAAGTGCACAGGGTCCAAGACAATACCCCTAAAGCACTTGCAGGGTTTGATTTTATTTTAAGAAATCCACAAATTGCATTTGTACATGAGAAATTTTTTTTTTTAAGTTATTTAGACCTTCTGTAGAGAAAGATTTCTATTTTCCTATTAATCAGTCAGTATCCTTAAGTCAAGTCTAACCTTTTCAGATGATGCCCTGTGGTTACCACTCAATTTACTGTTTATTTGTACAGTTCACTTCATTAATATATGATACCATGAGCTACCTTGAACTTTTACAAAGCGAAGGCCTTGTATATCAGTAAGACTCTGTCATTTTCAGCCAAGCATAAATGTGTCTTGTTTCTGTTTGCTTTCTTTTAGTAAACAATCTGTCCTTTTCTATTTCACATTTTCCTGCCAAAAATACATCACAGTTGCTTAAAGTAATGTCTAGGCAGAACTGCAGGGTGAATTTCTTTGTTTCCCCTTGGGGGAAAACGTGAACACACAAATACATATATGCACACACTACCAACTACAGCCTGAGGCTTAGCATCAACCAGCTCAGATTGCTCCAGGACAGATTTTCTATGCTCTGTTCTTACACTGTTTTATTTATTCATGATTTGGTAATGAAACAGTATTTTTCTGTCTCTATTTGTAATCTTTAAGTCATTCACAAAAGGCCTGAAAACCTGTCCGACATATTTGACTTTAAATAGTCCAACGCTGCCACTAAGTTTGGAGGAAGCAAATCTCAGTTTGAAAGCAAAGGAATGAAAGCCAGGATGCTTATATCGTGACTATCAAAGCAAATTCAATACACATTTAGCTTCCTTGGCAGACCGTTCAGAAACATTTGAGCTCATTGGCAAATTTGCATTAGACTACATTTAGACCTCATCAGCAAGTCATTGAATTTATGGTTCATTACTTAGTTTTAGGATAGGATGCACTAGGACAATATGATCTTAGTGCTTTTTATAAACTACACAAAGTACACTAGGCACTTCAGAGATCAGGACAAACATATCATTTTATTCCTAAAGAATTTGATATCAAAGACAACCTATCTGGTATAAAGATACCTTTCCTAAACCTCTTGCTTTTACAGAATAAAAGGGAAGAGTTTAAGCTGTTTGCCTCAGTTTACCACAATCCTTTGAAACAGAGCAATGTTTTGATGTTCAGATGTGATGGCCACAACAAGACAGAAACTGGGTTATCTGCCAGAATAACGTGTCTGGTTTGCCTCTGAAGATTGTAACTGATACCATAATCAGTCTAATCTGACAGATATTGTTATGTTGATTTCCTGGGATTCTGTTAAGGCATAGGAAACACAATGAAGTGGCTGGAGTGTTGCCACCAGAGGTGGCAGAAGCAAGGAATCATGGAGTAGTTATATTCCAGTGCATTAATGTAATTGGCATGGTACAGCTCTGTGGGTTGGGGGTGAGAGTGCTGATATATCTCTCAAACATGGAGTGCCTGTTGTAAGTTGGCCCTGTCTGGCAGACCAGCACCCACCTAGCTGCTCGCTCACTCCTTTCTGTCCGGTGGGATGGGGGAGAAAATAGATGGAACAGGAGTGTGAGAACTCATGAATCAAAATAGACAGTGAAATCACTCACCAACTGCTGTCATGGGTAAAACAGGCTTGATTGGGGAATTTAACTGAATTCATTGCCATGTAACATTAACCATGTAATTACTGATTCCGGTATTGGGAAACAAGCAAACAAACAAAAAGATCAAAATTCAAACCCTTGCTTACAGAAATGACACTTTTTCCCCTCTATACCAGGCTCAACCTCACTCTCAGCCCCAATTCACTTCAAATACCTTTCTTCTATGCTTCACTTCCTCACTCCAGTCACCTCTCCTGCTGTCTTGCTGCTACCTCAGCTGTCACTCAGTTCCTTCTGTGTGGCAATGAGAGGTGCAGGAGTTGGGGTCAGGATGCACTGCTTACTCTCTGCTGTTCCTTTTCTCCTTCCCACTCTTTTCTTCTCCAGCTTCTCCTCTGTGAACTGCGTTTGGTAATATCTGCTCTACCATGGAGCACCTCCTTCTCCTCTGACCTTGCTGTTCCCCTTGCTTTTTCTCGCTCTTTTTCCCCCCTCTTCTTCTCCACCTCTCCAGAATCTCTGTCCCTTTTTAAAGATGTTTTCTAAGAGGTGCCACCAGCTCGGCAGATAGGCTCAGTGGTGTCTTGTGGGGTCCACTGGAACCATCTGGAATTGGCTGCATCTAGTACAAGGCAGCCTCTGGACTCTTCTCTTTACAGCCCTGCCCCTGCCATCAGCTTGACACCTACACTTAATACAGTCCTGCATGGCAGATTTGTTCACCCTGAGGCTCCCTATGGCACTTCACATAGGTGTGTCATGCAGGGCTTCCTCTAGAGGGGTCAAGTGTATTCTGAAAGCTGATCTGGGCCAGCTGGACAGCCCACTGTTGAGGCATGAAACAGGCTTTGATTTTGCCTAAGTTTGGATGCTTTGTTCTTTCCAAACTGGCACAACTTCTTTGCATGAAAAGGCACTCTTTTACTGATATAGCTGTACAGTTAAATGTTTGAAAAATGCTGTATATTTTGTCTATAACACAGACTTGCCAGAGAATAAAGGGTGGACCCCACATTGCTCTTAGGGCCATTTTAAGACAACGTGATAAAAGCAGTTGATAAGGATGGTATGCATTGATTTCTTGATTTCTTTGGTGTTTCATGAGATCAGTCTTAAGATGCAAATTAACAAAAGACAATAGCAAAAGCTGTTTAGGTTTCACCTTAATTTCAATGGAATTTCACACACAAGGAAAGAGGATTCAGGTAATAATAAGCCAAGGAGCTTAGCCTATTGAAGTAACTTAGCTTCAATACTCATTAAGATATTGGAACAAATTATTAAACAATCAATTTATAAGTACCTGGAGTATAATAATAGACAAGATGGGCTTGTCAAACACAAGTCAAGTCAATCTTTGTCTTTCAAAAGCTAACTGACTTAGTGGATAGAGGCATCTTATATATGTGTGTTAGCAAGAGTTTTTGACACTATCCCATCTGATGATACCATAAACTAATGAGTAAAATAGGGTTTAATGGAGTAACAATGTGGGAGGAAAAAAAAAAATTAAAAATCCTTCAAGAGACCTGACAATCAGTGTCATGGAAGAACAGGTCAAGCAGGATTCCATGCAACAGGGCTTGCTGGGGGCAGGGCAGCTGGAAAGCACCTGGGCAGAGAAAGACCTGGGAATTGCCATGGACACCAACTTGAACGGGAGCCAGTAATGTGCCCTTGCAGCAAAAAGAAGGCTGATGGTATCTTGTTCCACCACCTGGGCAACATTAGGAGGATTCTTCCCAACAGATCAAGGGAAGTAATCCTTCTGCTCTATTCAGTGCTGGTAAGGACATACCTAGAGTATTTGGTCCAGTTCTAGGCTCCCCAGTACAAGATAAATGCAGAGCTACTGGAGGGAGTACAACAAAGTTGTTTCCTGCCTTTATATTTTTACTCAAAATCTACTATGGGACATAATTTTTAAAAAAATATAATTAAAAAAAAAAAAAGGTGAAATTCATCAAAACTAAAAAGATGTAAGGATAATAACTGTAATTGGTCAGTCCACAGTGGTTTCCTGTGACACTGATGGATGTGGAGGCATTGCTGGAGATGTCAATACAGAGGTTAACAAAACCTGCCAAGCAGCCAGATGCTGCTGTCAAAAAGAGATAAAAATAATCTTCAGTTTCATATCTGTTTGTTGTGGTTAAAATCAGCAGTACACCATTACTGATTCTCTCGGATTAATTAGTCTATTGGGAAGAGTCTCATAAAATACATTTGTTCAAATTAACATCTGGTTTAGGTTTCTTGCTTTGTCCTCCCTTTATTTTCTCATAAATATCTTTTATTCATTTTGCTGTATTTCCCTAAGTTTAGTGAGACAATAAAGATGTCAAGGATTTTTATTTGTTGAGTGAAGGCCACTTCTAGAGGACAGTCCTCTAATAATCTGCACCATGTACTCTATTTGTTTTATAAAAATGTATTCAGTGACAGTATGTTTCCTCAACACAAGGATCCTTTTCTACTCTACAGCTGGCTAAGTAACATTTGTGAATTTTTAATTTGATTCCTGAGTCATTTTCTGTCACTAATTGATGAATTAATAATAAATTAATTTTCATAGAATCATA
>NW_008618912.1:0-898 GCF_000691845.1 Merops nubicus | reverse complement strand
AAACCCCCCGGGGGGGGGCACAGCCCGGAGCCAGGGCCCTGGCACGGGGGGCAGGAGGGGCCAGAGCTGTCCCCACGCTGCTCAAGGCCGAGGGAAGGAGTCAGAGCAAAGCACAGGAGGGAGATAACCAGCTCCAGGCACAACAGGGGGAGGGAAACTCCACAGCAGAGAGAAACCAGGGTCCTGGGGTGGCACCAAGCTGGTCCCACGAGCCCCCATCCTGCCCTCGAGTGGCATTCCTCAGCCTGAGAGCAGCAGGAAGGCTGCCTGCATCCTGGGGAAGGGCATGGCCTTCATCCTCCTCAGCCTTCATCCCCTCCCTGGCACAGGGGGACGTCCCAGCGCCCATCTCCGGCCCCCCACTCCCACACCAGGGGGGTTCCCTCAATCCCAACCCTCAGAGCTGAGGCTGAGCACAGTCAAATCCTGCAGGATGGAGGCTCCCTGAGCAGCCCCAGCACCGGGCTCCTCAAACCTTGGGGCAAAAGGGACCTGAGAAGAAGGGGCTGGAGCTGGGAAACCCACGGCAGCGAATTCCCAAGCTTCAGACCAGCCAAATCCAGATCCAGGGGATAAAAAAAACACACCCAAAACAACACAAGGAAAGGAAAAGTGCCCCAAAAGCAGGAGGTTTAGCCAACAGCTGGCTGTGCTGGCACCGTGGGATTAAGGTCTCGGGATCCTGCTCCACTCCCCGAGTCCCCGCGGGAGAGGCTGAAATCCAGCAGCAGGCCCAGAAAAAACTCTGGGAAAGACCAAGCAAAGCTCGAGGGACCCCCCCCTGAGCTGGGCAACGAGCCCCCCAGCCCCGGCGAGGAGCCACCGAACACGGGGTGACAGAGGGGACCCTCGGGGCCGGCTCCTGGCTCCCCACAGGGGGGGAACGAACCCCCCCGGG
>NW_008618911.1:4801-26470 GCF_000691845.1 Merops nubicus | reverse complement strand
GCCGTGTCCGAGCCTGCCGAGGCGCAGCCGGGGAGGGGGCTGCTGCTCCGCCAGCAAGGTGGGTTGGAGCTGCCCTCACCGCCTCTGAGGAGCCACGGCTGCCCCCTGCCTCTGGCAACAGGAGGAGGGCTGGCCTGGACGACTTATTTTTGGGCGACCAAAAGCACGATATTGTGAGGTTACAGCAGCTGAGGCTTTGGGCTGCCCTTTTAAAACGTCAGTTCTGGAAAAGATTCCCTGGGCTTTGCATCCAATGTACTCTCCTGGCCTTCGGTCAGCTGATGGACACACCTTGGGAGCAAGGGTTGGTGTTCAGGGTAGGACGGTAGATTCCCCATGCCGTGCTGAGTGCTACCTGCTCTTCATGGAGAGAGCTCAGCCAGGGGTACAGGGAAGCTGCTGCAGAGGGAGTTTGGTAGTGGGGTCACAGAGCCTGCGTTCAGCACATTACAGCCTGGGAGGAGCAGAGGGCTAGGAAGTCAAGGGCAGGCCTTGGCACAGAAGAGGCCAGACTTCAGACAACTGGAAGGGTAGTCCAAGCCAAGTGATGACTCCTCACTTTTCCACTAAGGTGCTTCTTGTTCACATTCTCTGCATGAAGTGTTGTGACTTGGGCCCACTCCTGTGAAATGCACCCATTAACCTGGAGGTGTCTCTTTTTTTTTTTTGGTAGAATGACTTTTCAAAAAATTTTATTCACCAAAACGGAACATTTTCAGCCTTGATTCAGTGGGCTTTTCCAAAGGGACCTCTGTCCACATCAAGGAGTATTTATTTATAACTCATGAGTTTAGTTTCAGGAATTTGCTCTGTGATCCCTCTTCATGTCTTTGATTAAATCTTATATTATAAGAGGAACATTTTATTTTGCAGCCCTTGCCCACTCTGAAACAGATGTCCTGCAAGTCACTGCTTTGCTCTCCTCCTCAGACAGTTCTGGAAAAGATCCAGTTATTTGAAAGTGTGGAGAAGATGTCTCCAAATAAATATTATTTACTAGCACATGCTAAGTGGTGGACCAAGAGGGCACTTGCCTTTTTCACTAGATACAGTTCTTCCAAGTCACCTTTTACTATTGGGCTCACCTTTGAAGGGAGAAGCTTTGCTGCAAAGCAAGGCTGTCTCCATTATCCCAGCTGTGAGGCCAAACTGATTGCTTGAAGATAGGATCCTGATCTCTATCAATCATGTCTGTTTCCATTCAAGCTGTTGGATTTGAACCGGGTTTTAGTGTAATGGATTTGAGATTAAAATGCAAATCTGTAAAGGGAACTTTTAAAAAACCCTTAAATGCAGAGTAGGCCCATGTCATACAAGGAAAGAAGGGGAACAAATAAATAATCTATGCATTAAATAACTAACTTTTGACTTTAGTCAGATGAAGATGTGTTCTTTGTGCAGGAAGAAGAAATAAATAAAATAAAAATAAATGCAATTTCCTGTAGCAAGCGGAGGTGTTTTTTGTCAGACAGGACCTACTTTGGAGTAATGTTTTGTATGCTGTGATACTGCTTACGGACTTCAGGAGAAGACTATGCGGGTACCTATCAAAATGAAGAGGGAAACAGTCAAAGGAAAAGATTTTGATGATAAATAATCAGACAGGTATGGAAGCCTAAAGAAACTGGCTTGTGATCTGAGCCCATCAGCAACCTGGCCTTTGCCAAGAGTTTGGTTTGGTTTATTACTACTGAATCAGTGCTTAGCAGCTTAAGACTGATAGTTTTTACAACATGGACCATAAGCACTAATGAGTCATTTCACATTGCTCACTTGGAGGATCTAAGGCACTAGACCTGATGGTAGAGCTGCCAGTTGTGTTCCTCCCTTAGCTTCCAAAGGGTGGAGATAAGCAATGGGAGTGGTTATACCTGGGGATCAGGCTACTTAATTTGGAAAATGTATTGTCCTCCCCTTTCCCACTACTTCCATTCTCTTTTGGTGTGTTCTCACCTTACATGCACCCTCCTGGATGATGTGAAGTCCTTGAGGCCTGGAACATCTTCTTGTTTTGCTCGTCTGTGGAGAGCTGAGCACGGAGGACCCTGCACGCTTTTGTACCTCTGTTGTTCATCTGTAGGATGGACATCACCCAAGCCTTTGAGAATACATTTCAGGAGCATTCCCTGCCATCACTGCAGGAAGATGGTACCCTTATCAAAGGGAGAACTTGCCATCACTTGCAGAAAAGGGGATGCGTGGAAATGAGAAAGCAGCTGCATTTTTCACATTCAGAAGCCAACAAAGATGAAAGATTCTTGGTCAATCTCTCTACTCCCTTGGAAAAAAAAAAAAGTACAAAGACTTGATAAATATTTTGCATTAATAAATTCCATTTGTCTTATAAAACAAAGTTTGCCAACTACCCAAGCAGGGAAAATATTTTACATAACTCTGAGTGTGATGTCTAAAAGGTTGCTATGAGCCTGGTTTGAACAACTCTTTCCACAACTCAGAATGTGAAGGAATGCTAAGCTTCACCCAGGCTAGGACCAACAGACTCAACTTGGGGAAATTATTTTATTACCAGTCAACTCTGAGCAGGATAATAAGTGAAGCCAATCTTAAAAGCACTTTCCTCCCACCCCTCCCTTCTCCCTAGGCTCCGTTTCACTCCCAATTCCCTACCTTGTCCCCCCAAGCAGTGCAGGGGGATGGGGAATGGGGGTTGTGGTCATCTCATCACATGTCTCTGCCATGCCTACAGTGTCCTCCCACAGGAGACAGTTCTCCATGAGCTGCTCCAACACGAGTCCTCCCCATGGGCTCTAGTTCTTCATGAACTGCTCCAGTGTGGGTCCCCTGTGTGGTCACAAGTCCTGCCAGCAAGCCTGTCTGTGCTCCTCTCTTGCCACAGGTCCTGCCAGGAGCCTGTTTCATGCTTCCCATGGGGTCACAGCCTCTTTTGGGCATCCACTCCCCTGTGTGGTCACAAGTCCTGCCAGCAAGCCTGTCTGTGCTCCTCTCTTGCCACAGGTCCTGCCAGGAGCCTGTTTCATGCTTCCCATGGGGTCACAGCCTCTTTTGGGCATCCACTTGCTCCAGCATAGGGTCCTCCATGGGCTGCAGGTGGTATCTGCTCGACCATTAACCTTCATGGGCTGCAGAGGGACAGCCTGCCTCACCACGGCTTGTGTGGGAATCTCTGCCCTGGTGCCTGAAGCACCTTTGCCCCTTCCTTATTCACCAGCCTTGGGGTCTGCATGCAGAGTTGTTGCCCTTACATATTCTCACTTCTCCCTCTGGCTGCAATTGCTGTTGTGCAGGTGGTGTCGTGTCCCCCCCTTCTTAAATAGGCTATCCCAGAAGTGCTACCACTGTTGCTGATGGGCTTGGGCTTGGCCAGGGGTGGGTCTGTTTTGGAGCCAGCTGACATTTGCTCTAGGAGACAGAGGGGAAGCTTCTAGCACGTTCTTATAGAAGTGACACCCCTGTAGCCTGCCCCCCCACCAAAACCTTGCTGTGCAAACTCCATAAAGTCTGTGTGCTTTTCTGTTGGCCAGTTGGTTTTCTTGTAGTGGAAGGGGCAGGCTGGCTGCCTTCTGGCGAGTGGAGTCCAGCAGGTGAGAGGCAGGCCATGGAAAAATTGATGAAGGCATAAACATGGCCCAATAGCTGTTTGTGAACCCACAACAATATCCCTTACTGTGCCGTGGGAATGTTGCCATAAAAGGCAGGAAAAGCACAGATGTCTGCTATTATTGTCTGGTTATTAATTTTTAAGGTTGATGGTGATTAATCAGTGGAGCAGATTCCCCAGGGATGTTTCTGAGTCTGGACTATTGACACTTTCTGACTCTCAGGGCAGGGACTGAGCACTGGCTGTTACTGCTGACCCTGTGACAGGGCCTGTGTGATGGTTTGCATCATCCTGCTCTGGTTTTGGAGCAGCAGTGATCAACTGCAGCGCTTAGGGGAGCTGCGGAAGGTTTTTCTTACCACTTGTAAGCCCACACCCTTGACCTTGGTTAGCATTTCTCAGCATACAGAAATATGGTCCCAAGACCACTCAGGTTTTGTCACTTGTAACACTTGGTTTTGTGGGATGCACGTCATTACAGCTGACCAACCTCCCTCCACCCATTCCATCAGGCATCTGTCAGTCTTCTAGGTTATCAGCTTGGCTTGCTGGAGCTGGAGTTGTTTCTTTGCTCAGTTTAAGTCCCTCTCCCAGTCACCTCTGAACACGAACATCCACCCCCCTGAACATGATCTTGCTGCAGCTTTTTACATGCTTACAGCTCTTGAGCCTCACTTTGCCCTGAGCCATCTGCCACCAGCCAACCTCTTGGAGGGAAGGAGGCACCCAAAGGCTCCCAGGTCTCTGTTCATGCCAAGGCTGGGCAGTGCTGTGAGTTAAAACATGCAGAAAGCGAGGGATGCAGTAACTCCAGGTGCACATGCAGGGTCCTACAAACATCAAAGCCCCCCCAGCCCTGCTGCCTGGGATAGTATACCAGGAAGATATGCCATGGCTGGAGCCACATGGGAAAAGCATCTGAAACAGTTGACTACAGATTTATCCTGAGCTGGGGTGAAAATTTGTTTGTGAATCCCAAACAATGTCTCTTGCAGAGCTGTGGGAATGTTGCTATAAAAGGCATGAAAGGCCCAGCTGTCTACGATTATTGTTTTGTTGTTAATTTTTAACAATGAGGGTAATTACCCATTGGGACAGATTCCCCCTGGGATGTTTGTTGGTCTGGAGTATTTAAACTATGAGGTCCTCTGAGCAGAGACGTGTCTAGGGTAAAATGTCCATACAGCACAGAAACCAGCAGCGCCTTCAGCCGTGGCTTGTGTAAACCCACTTCCAGCTGCACTGCAGCAGTCTGGGAGGACGTGTGGCTAGACACACTGTCTCAGCAGAGGGGTGTCAGCTCCTGCTGGGCTGGCAGTAAGTCTTAAGAAAACCTAGAGAGATGGGTAGCCGTGAGCACCTGAAGTCTTTCTCAATTTATCACATTGGCATTTTACAACAGAACATCTTCAGTCAGACTATTTATAGCCAGCCTCAGCTAAGAACAATTAGTATTTGTTTTAGCAGTGATTGAGGCTCTTAGGAAAGAGTTTCAACAGCTGAAGGATCAGCCCTTGGTCACCAAGAGTGCATTTTTTTTGTTGTTGTTTTTCCTTCCCCCTCAATAGACTGTGCAAGTGCCTTCTCATTTAGGAATCAGTTCTGGAGCAAATGGAGACTTGCCACCAAGTTATACCTCTGGGCAGGAAAGCAATGCCAAGCCAGTTTGTTGATTTTGTAACGTGGGACACAGCCCCCCTTGCCCTGCATGCAGTCATGCACGGGCTCCTTGGCACCTAATTAATAATTTGCAGTTAAGCGGCGGCTGGTTCCTTGCATCATTTCAGTGTGGTTGCCAAGTGGAAAATTGAAAAGCAAGAGAGAGCCAAAGAAACGACGACAACAACAACAACAACAACAACAGAGGTTTAAAGTTCTAGGAAATTTCACTACGTGAGGTCAAAATTCCTTGCGTGTTCAGGGGCTGGGCTGTTGGTTGGCAGTCATTTCTAGTTAACATGGCAAGGTCCTTTCTTCTCAAAGCCCTGTTCTCCTAAGGCACCTGTTGTTTAACTGGAGTTTCTTAGCCCTAAAATGTGCGTGTGTTCAGAGAGGCTGGGGGGCGGGGAGGGAGCATGGACAGAATCCAGGGCTAGGGTAGGTTGAGGAGAAGTTGAATGAGGGTTTTTCTTGAAGTTAGGAAGGTGACAAATGCTCAGAGGGATGGGGACAACAAGAAAGGAGGGTGAAGCAGAGCTCCTAGGACAGGACTGGGAAGAGGATGGGATGAAATAGATAAGGGATGTGCAGAAAGGAGGATGCCCAAGAGTGGGCTTACAGCCAAGAGAGACCTTGTCCTAACTTCTGGATCTTGAGGAACACACCTGACCATAAGCCTTTCTTCCCAGTCTGACGGTCAGCAGTTGGCCTGTTCATGGCACAAAAGGGCTTTCCTCTTGCCCTTCAAGTGGAAGGGGTTTTAGCATGGCCCTGTTAAAAAACAGCAACAGTCATGTCTTGTGAGTTAGGTTTTCCATTCATTTATGCCACTAGCCCCAGGGAAGATCTGGGGCATACAACATTGTGGGCACAGCAAGAAGTACCACAGCTATCAACAGCTGAGCGAAGCACTTGGGGTTTTTATGTGTCTTCATGCTTGAGGTTCTCAGAGACGTGAGGGGAAGGGGCCCAAGGGAAGGCTGGTGCTCAGAGCAGCTGATGAGCTGTTTCTGCTTTGCCTGCCTTTCTCCCCTCTTCCCTTGTTCATGGAAGAAGCCTGTGGAGGCTCGTGCCTCTAACTCTTCCCATTTATGACCACAGTAGTATTCATGAGGTTGGCAGCTCCAGGATCTGTGTGGCTGGAGACTTGCAATTGTCTGCAGGCGGCAGGCATAGAAGATCAGCAGTCTCAAAACCATGATCTATGAGGAAAAGCTGAAGGATCTGAAGAAGGAAAGTCCGTTTGAAAACATATTTTTTAAATACAGAAAAGATTTTTCTGTAAGCTGAAAGGGTGTCATTAGTTCTATGTATCTTTTGCAGACCTGAAAAGCAGCTATGGTAGAAACTGCAGCAAGAGTGATGTAGTTTAGGTGTTGCTTGGACAAAATTTGGCCAAGTAGATCTGGCTGGTCTTTGAGTTTGGGTGGGAGCAGAGACCTCCAGAGGTCCTTTCCAGCTACAAAATTCTATTATTCTGCAATAGGAACTACTTCCCCATGATAAGGATGGCTGTGGAGTAATGAAGTGAGGCGGTAGTAATGTCATCTCTGCAATTTACAAGTGGGAGATTAGGCAAATCCTTGTCAGAAGTGGCTTGAGGAGACTTGACACTGTTTGGAGGCGTGAAAGCAGACTGTCTTCCTGATAACACTTTTGGCTTTGGCTTTAGAAACCAGCAGGTCCTACCTTTCAAGCACTGACCTCTAAGTGCATCAGGCTATGCATCCTCCATTTCTCTTTGGAGGACCTTGAGGCTTACAGATATCTGTCACGAGAAAAGATAGGGGAAACCTGGAGGGCCAGTTTCATCAAGAAAAATGCTGTTCCCCCATGTTCACCTTGCTGGCTTGGGGGTTTTCTAGAGAGGGAAGAAACCAATGGTGTGGATGACTCACGACCCGTTTCTCGAAGACCCAATAAGGCTGTGTTGAATCACTGAGCAAACATGGGCAGAGCTGCAAACAATACCCAGAAGTCTTGGCCTCCTTCCTCTGCTCCCATTTAATGATTTTATTACTAAAACTGAACCTGGGGCTTGCAGTCCTTTCCAGGGAGGTACATCTCACAGCAGGCATCAGTCAGATCTCCTCCTCTTTGCCCTGAGCCCTTGTACCCGAGGCAGCGACGGGGGACTTGTAGCTTCTTGCCGTTTCTTGCTCCTGTGGGATTCCCGTGGGCTGAGCGTGACGGAACGGCTGCGGCCCCGTGCAGGAGAAATGCCTCACACCCTGCTGGCCTTCAGAAAGGATTACTCTTCCCCTGCTTAATGCCTTTGTTTAACTCCCGTTCCACGTTCCACGGGGACATTACCCAGGCTGTTTTCCTAGCAGGATAGTCTCTGTGTGCACAATTAGCTAAGAGACATTAGCTTAATGACTTGTGTGTGTCTGAATTAGGCTCGGGCTCAGCTCAGATCGCTGCTTTTTCCCTCACCTTCCTTCAGTCTGGAGACTCCTAATTCCCTGCAGTAGGAACTGCTCTGTCATGCTCATCCTGAGGGTTGGATGCAGACAGTGTCTCTTGCTGGTCCCCAGCCAAAGAAACTCTTGCTATCACACATAATTACCTCCCTGACTCATCGTGACTTTTATTACCCTCTTCCCCCCTTTTTTTTTTTTAATAAGTTTGCTCTACTCTTTCAAAGCTATTGTTTCCAGTCCTGTATTCCCAGTGGTTCTAGAGGACTACAGTGTAGTCATGCAGGAATTACTGGGGTGGGCTCTGTGGTCTGTTTTGTGCAAGAGTTCAGACTGAGTGATCATTTTGGTCTCTTCTGGCTGATTTCTGAGCTGATGGGTTGGGCAGAGGGAGAGAAATATCTGGCCAGCAAGCTGCATTGTTCAGGACCCTGGTGCTGAAGCAGAGTCCTTCATTGAAACGTAGGTCACTAGTTCATTTTGATGAACTGATTTTCTTGGTCACTGTTTCATTTTGATGAACTGATTGTCTTGATCATCTCAAGTGGTCCGTAGCAGCTGGCTGAGCAGTGGCTCAGGTAAGACGAAGGGGACACGATCATCCAGTCTCCTTAATGCTCCTAGTGCTAGAAGTTTTCAGGACTGCCAGAGCAGATGTCATAGGGAAATACTCACCTGCTGTTCTGACCAGTGATGGAGAAGCCATCACAGCCACCGGTGAGTTGTGCCAATGGACATTTTCTTCCACCAAGCTTATTTCTAGGCTGAATTGGGCCAGTTTTTCTGCTGTACCATGGATTGCATTATGGTGCAGTCTGTCAGGCTGAAAAACCTCTGTCTATCCATGCTCCATGTGCATATTTATCGCCTCAAGCAAGTCACCCTGGGGTTGTGTCATTGATGGGCTGAATAGTTCACGTCACAGTTTAAGATCTGAAGGTACATTTCTGAACCTATCCTCCCCTTCCACCTTTTGTTCTCAGTCATTTTCTTTCTCATATTTCAGTCCCAGCTCCAAAACTCAGCCCAACAGCTGGGGCTGCAGAGGGCACTGGTAGAAGACAGGCTCCTGTTTCTCTGTTCCTGGCTGGACGGAAGCTTGTGCTGGCTCATCTGGCCAGCTTCTCCTCTAGGCACAAATGGATGAAGTTTCCAGAGAGGCAAGTGTGGAACTGTTGGTAGTGATTAGACTTGAGCAACAACATTTATGGGAGGAAAGGCAAGCAGGTCTGGGTATCCTGTGGCCTTGCTGATAGGTAAAAGCATGGTCAGGTAGTTCTTTTGAACCAGACATTCTCTACCTACTGCAGCCTTTTGTCTTTTCCTTAACTGTGGGAGTGGGGCTGTAACAGTTTGGATAGCAATAAGTCACTTTATCTGCATCTCTGGCCTTGTGAAAGGTTTCATTGGTCTTGCAGAAGTGTCAATATCCTTTCCAGTTCCTCTTTCCTTGCTCTCCTACCCATAGGTAGGGTGCTTGAAGTCATTATTTGTGGCTCACGCTCAGGAGAGACCTGTACTCACTCCACTGAAGGGAGCTGAGATAAAAAAGAAAAATGTTTGTGTGGACCATGGTGGAAGACTTCTGTCAGGGATTTGGGTAGGATGCATGTGCCATGGAGCCAGCTGCTTTGGAGAAGGTGGTTTGAGATCCTGTCTGGAACAACAGGAAAATAAGTGACAAGTTCATATATTTCATTACTTTTCCTCACCAGTTTGCACTTCTATAGTAGATTTGGCAAGGCATCAGCTTCAGACTCGGCACCAGGAGGAACAATTTGGATCAATCTGCTTTAACTCTGCTGTAAAAACTTCAAGATCTATCAGTTTATTGTCATCCTGGTAATCACTGACATTTCTCTTATTGCTGAATACATTGTTCCTATTAAAATTGTCACTTATTTTGTGGGTTTTGACACTGATGCAGTTAATGAGCACAACGCATGGGGAAACTGCTAAGCTGTTAAATACAACAAATTAAGGCCTTCAAAAACAACAACAAATCCCTGTCTATAATGAAAAGAGCAAAGATGTGTCAATATTGTTTAGTTTCCTGGTTGTAGGATATAGGTTCCTTTACTGATAGTTCCTTGGTAGGGTAAGAATATCAGAATACCAGATCCAGTAGCTCCTATTGAACCAAACCTGAACTACCTCATCAGACATGCTTCTAATTTTCTTACAGAAATTGTTTTTCTACGATGCAAACCAGTCCTTTTTGTGAAACTGAGCATTTCAACAGAGCACGTGTCCGTCTGAGAAATTTTTTTTTCAACTTTTCTGGGACAACTCCTGTAACCCAAGCCTTGGGTTTTAGCCTCAGTGGGTTTCATTTGCACAGAAGTGAGAAATCCAGCTTTCCTGTACCTCCAAGGGAAAGGGGGCAGGGATGGCTGTCCTGGGGTTGGCTGTCTGGGGAGATGGGCAGGGAAGCTAGCAGGAGTTCATGGACCAGGGACTGGACTCCGTTTCTCATCTGCTCTGTGCATCTTATTCCCCACAGAGGGCACTGAAGGTCATCACTATGTCCACTTCTCAAGGCTTGTTTTTTTGCTGGACATGTGCTTGGGTTTGCTGCCCCTGGCTCTGTCTGCAGGTTCTTCCTGACAACTGGACCAAACTATTTCCTCAAACTAAAATCCAGAAAAATCCCATGAAAAAGACTCTTAGGTCTTTCCCCTTTGAGACCCTGAAGACAAAGCTCCATTTGGGTCTGTGGCCATCTTTAAATTATCAGAGTTTTTGTCAAAAGCTGGCTTTACCCCTTCATTTATCAGACAAAACAGCCTGATCTCTCTGCCTTTCAGGTCTAGCAGTAAAGCTTCACACTTGCTGGACACAGCTGGCTGAGCTGGTGTTGTGCCTGGCCTCGCTGCTGCCGTGATGTTCTGGGTTCTCAGTGAAGCAGTGAGAAGAGCAGATGCACCCAAATGTGCCCCTGCACAGGTAATTCCTGCTCAGGCAAACACCACGGGCTGGGTCAACTGCCTGCCTCTGGGTTTTCTTCACCAGGCTGAGAGGGATGGAAAGGGTGAAGGGGTGCCCGGGCTGCAGCGAGCCAGGGGTGGAGGCCAGCTGTCCCATGCACAGGCCTCCAGGGCTCTAACCTCTAGACCACAGTGTTCAGCTCCTTCTGAAAAAGGACAAAGCTGTTCAGCAAAACTGTGGAACGGGGAGGCTTGCGGGCTGAAAACAGTCCAAAAGACATATTAACAGGCATGAGAGGCCTGTGATGAAATAGCTAAGGTATTAATGCAGCCAGAGGCTGGTAATGAATACAAGAAATGCCCACGTTTACCCAAGAGGTCCCAAAGGTCTCTTGGCCAGAACATTGTGATCCTTAAAGGAATCTTAAGAAAGTTAAGCCACAGGGTTAGGACTCCAGGAACAAAATCTGGGCTAGTGTGGTCTCTCAGCTGCTCTGACCTTTTGGCTGATGGGACCCCATTAAAGAGCTTTGTGCTTTTTAAAGAGTATGGATATTATCCTCTGGGGCTTGTCACCTAGAGCCCTGTCAGATGAGTGTGTCCCCTTGCCCTGTGGATGGCATGAGCTTTCCAGCATGGCCCGTGGCTGTGATGCAGGTAACAAAGTTTAACTCTTGTTTTTCAGGTGAGGATCTGCTATGTGGTAGCAGGGGAAATCCTGAATTCTCAGGTATTACCCAGTGATCTACAAAAGGCTCTTCTAGTACTTTGCTGTCTCTCTCCATCCCTCAGCTGCTGGTAGAAACGTAGGAGGTGCAGAGGATGGACCAATGCAAGCTAAATATCTATCATTACAACTTTACCTTTGTGCTGCTTCTTGTTGGCTTTTCTCATTACTTCTTTAATGCATGGAGGACCTGGAGATGGTCCATGGGTGCTGAGCACAGCTGGGCTGCAAGGAAAAGATGGGAGCTGGAGGGTGATGAGAGCAGATGGTTGTTGGGTGGCTGAGAATCTTTGTTGCTGGGTGTGATGCAAACACCATGGCAATGAGGAAACCAAAGCAGATTTGATGGATCTTCTGATGTTAATTCCAAACCAGTGCCCATCTGACTTGTCTTTTAGAAGGGCTGAACCCACCTTTTAGGAATCATTCACTGTAGTTGGGCACCTTTTTGACCCATACAAGGGAGAGAGCACCACCTTTGGTATGGGCAGGACCTGCCTGTCCCCAGGGCTGTATCCACACCGCTCAGCCCATGTCTGGGTGTCCTTTAGCCTCTCTATCCCTGAGAATGTGTTCATCTTTTTTTAAATGTACTTTTTTCCCATTCAGGATGCCCCAGTGAGGAAGTGCTGGTGAATGGTGGTCTTGTTGTACAGGACTGGTCCCCTTGGCACGAAAACACCGTTATAAAAGTTGTTGTTATTTTGTGTACATGATGTGTGCAGCCATTCTTTGCTTGAACCATTTACAAGGCCTGATTTTAGTCCAAAACAAGCTTCCTTGAAATAAAATAGTTATTTTTCCAGTCTTCCTGTAGAAGCTAAAAGTATTTTAAGTTGAATTGGACTGGCCTGAACACAGGGTGGAGAAGGAGTCGGTAGGTTGGGGACATTTTAATAATGAAAAGAAGAATGTGAAAGGAAGGATTAAATGCGGTGTTTTATGTGTATTTATTGAGTCAATTTATAAGGTGCCTTTTGCAAAATATCTTGAGCAGTGCATGAAAAACCACAAAGCAAAGTATTTGAAAAATTTTGACATGAAGCCAGTGTGTCACAGTATACAGCCAGGCAGTGAAGGAGAACCTGGCACTGGGACCAGCTCTCTAATCCCCAGGCACCAGCAAAAGGAGACCTGTGTCTGTAGGGCAAGGTGGGCAAGAAGGGAAGGATCTGTTACCTGTGGGCCAGCCAGCCACTAGTGGGTTTCTGTGGACAGCCTGGAGGACAGGGTGGCCCAGTCCATCAGATCTCCTCCAAGTGGACAGTCCTGGGGTGAAGGACCTCATTGGACATGAGGTGATGATCCTGGCTGATCTGGGAGGCCTGAAGATGACCCACTGCAAGCTCAGCTGGCAAACACATAATCCTCAGGAGCAGGGCTGCCTGGACAAGGAACATATTGAGGAGCGCAAACAATTCTCCTCGCGTGCTGCACAACCCTCAGCACTACTGCCCCAGACTGGTTTCAGGCAGAGGCCAACTACCAGCCCATTACAGTAGTTTCACCTGGCCATGGTGAGAGCACAGGTGTTTGTGGTGTGGTCTGTTGTATGGGATTTCTTGCTCACACCCAAAGGTCAGCATGAGTGTTGACTCTGGCATGCTGCTATGCTGATGGTGTGTTCCTATGAGACACCCCGAGCTTCCTCATCCAGCTGCAGGGCTCTGCTCAGCCCTGCCAAGGGGCTGCCACGTGCTGCCCCAGGATGACTGCCCCAGAAAAACCTCTGGGAAGTGCATGGGATGTCTAGGCAATGAGGAACACTGTCGAGAAAGCAGTTAACAAAAGTGGATGGCTTTTGGACAGGTACATGAAAAATATTCTATTGAGGATTTAGATGAATTAAAGAGCAGGTAAATACCTCAGGACAAAATGGCAGCATCTCTATTATGTGCTTTCTTCAATCACTTTTAAAAGTGGCAAGGAACTAAAAATGGCTAGAGCAGAAAAATGACCACACTGGTCGCTCTAAGCCATACAAGATCCATCTTTTAGTGTCTGTAGCACAGTTAATTTCCTGGTGCAATATTTTGCCTGAAAATAGTTTACTATAAAAGAAAAGAAGGAGTGCCATGCCCAGGAGACAGTGATTAACCTGCTGTACACAGGGACATTTCTTCAGGGGAGGAAACCTACCTACAAGATGAGGTTTCATTGCAGGGAACACTGGTCACCAAAATGCCTAAACATCTTTGAAGAGAAATTTGTCTTACAAACCAGTATCTGCTGGGGCTCAGTCTGGGGGATACTAGTGAGATCAAGAAAACACTGTGAATGGGGTGGGCTTCATCGCTTCTTTTGGTACGGTCAACCACCTGCCTCTCTTCCAACGAGGAAGAGAGTAAAGTTTTTAGCAACCCAAGAAAACCAGCTCATAAAACTACATGTGTTGGCAGTGATAGGACTTCAGACTGGTGTTAGCTCTTGCTTTTGTCAGCTGAATGGAACTCAATCCACAAAGTAGCCCATTGCTTGGTTGCATGGGACAATTACTATAAATAATAAGGCTTTGGGCAATCTCTGTTGGGAAAGGCGTTTTGGGTAGATGTCCCCCGAGAGTGGTCCAGAGTCCTAAGGGTCGGTTTCTCAGTGGGAAGAAGCCATGGTGATGAACCAGAGGTGCCCTAAATGTGATCTATTTTACCGATGCATGCTCAGTAGTGCTTTTCCAGTGGTCCATCTGTCTGTCCCAGTCTTGGAAGGGAGATAAACAAGAATTACAAAGCCAAAACCTTTCATTAGGGTCCTGAATGAAAAGCATGGGTAGATGCAGCATCTTGGTGTGAGAAAGGCAACATCACCCGGTTTTCTGTGGCATGGTTTTCAGGTATTATTTGGACACTGCCCTTACCTTGAGGACTTCACTAGCTAAGAGCAGAACTGATTTACACCCTTATATTTTTCAGAAATATGTGTCTGCCCAAAGCAAAGAGGTACTTGTGTGGAAGTTGTTAGAATAGGGGCTGATACTTGGCGCTGCTGCAAAGTATTGCCAGAGAAGCTGATTTGCATGCAGGAGGATTTGACCTTGAACTTTCTCGTGCAGTTCAAACCAACATCCTCTACCCCCTAGGCCTGAAAAATGTTCCTCTCCCTTGTTTTAAAAATACATTTGTTATGTCTAATGTTCCTGGCCAGAGCAACGGTACAGACTTTTACCCGCAGAGCTATGCGGGTCAGGGGTGGGAGGTGATGTGATTTGTGAGTGGCTTTAGCTGGGCTCACTGAAGTCCCCAGTGCAGTTACACCAGAAGAAATGTTCTTTTCAGGAGACATATTATTGCCATCCCAGGGGACAGTGGCTTTACTGTCCCAGTATGAAGTACAGCCCTGCTAGACTTTCTGGGCTCACACTATGCTGTGGCAGCCACAAGCTAGCTGTGACATCTGTGCTGCCAGTTCAAGAGTGTGTTTGAAAGCAGAGACCCAGTGCTCTGACTGCCACATGTTCAAAGGACCTGCCAAAGGGCTCTGCATGTCTGTCCAGGACCAGAGCAGTGTCTCTGAACACCCAGAGCACATGAACCGAGTCTTGGATCGAGGCTGCACAGATACGTGTGGCATGTGTTCATGTGCAAGTACCGTGGCTAGCAGTTGGGTCCCATTTTGGGGACAAGCTCAGGTAGAGTAGTCAGGTCCCCTGGGATCCTGCAAGTTAGGTACAAAGCAGGGCATGGACAGAAGCAGTGGTGGAGAGGGTTTCTCTTGCCCATGCTCTCTGAGCCAGGCACAGAGGTTGCAGGCAGACTGCCTAATCACTAGCCAGGGTGCCCAGCTGCAGGCTGGTTCTCCTTGGGATCGCACACACAACCTCCTCTACCTTGGCTCCTGGGTTTGTGGGGGAGAGTGAAGGCCGCTGCCACGCTGCCGGGTGCCTGGGCTGAACCAGAGAGTGGAACACACCCCTCCGCTCCCAAGTCAGTCTACACTCAGGGGAAGTCCAGCTGCCTGCAAAAGCCCCATCCCATCAGCTTCCCGGCCAAGATGTGTTGTCCTGGCTGGCTTGGGTAATTTGGAAGGACTCCAGAGAAGGATTTGGCAGGCTGGTCTCTCACAGCTCTTCCCAGTTCAGCCCAATGTGGTGAAATAGTTTACCGAGCACTTCACACTGTTCACTGTGCTTTTGCCCTTCTTTGAGTAATGACTGTGTTTATTGGCAAAACGGTGACGTGCAGGTGGTGACACCCTTTGTCCTCATGTGAGAGGTTCTCGTCATGTTGGAGGGGGAGTATCTACTTGCTTTTATGGGAGAAAAGTGGATGTGGAGGGCAACCATGATTTTGCAAGCAGCAGTGTTGAGTATAGAAAGCTCCATGGTTGGGCCCCATCTCGGCAACACCAGGGTGGGTTTTCCAGTGAATTCTCAGCAGTGAAGGATCTGCAAGGTCTCCTAAGAAAGGCTCTACCTGTCTGGGAGAATGCAGGTGAAAGAGGAGTTATCACAGCACCATGGGGATCATGCTGAGCTTGCTATCAAGCCTCTTCAGGTGCTTATTACTACCGCTGATTTTTTGATGTGAATAGTTTGTCTACAGAGACAGACATTTTCCCACAGACCATGATTTAAACCTTGTGGGAGTCTGTGTGCAGGCTGCTGGTGGTGTGTTTATACAGCAGTCCTGGCTGGCTCCCATGCAGCTTCCCTGCCCTGACCTGTCCCATGAAATTAAGAGATGCAGAAACTATTTCCTAGATCTTTTGTGTTTATGCTCTGTTGGGTTGGGCTGGCTCACAAAAGCCATTGGGCTGGGAGTTGTTTCTGCAGTGGCTAAGTGGCTGGAGGAGTTTGAAAGCTGGACATCTTCTCATAGCATCAGCTGCGCCTCATCTCCTCTCTGCAGGGCAGAGCCACCCTGCTTGGACAGAGGGGTCCAAGCTCTTCTAGGCCGGTTAATACAGCACTATGAAGCAGTGTTAATCTCCTTCAGGAAGACAAACACACAAATCTTGAGAACCTGAAATAGAAAATGGTTGCTTCATTGAGACATTGGGCAATTCAGAGAGGTACAAATGGCAAGAGGAAGAGGTTTCTTCGTTTTTTAACTCACCCTCCATCACTTTTTGTGTCCATTGCCATTTCCAGCTCTGCCCTAACTTGTGTTCAGCTTCTCCCTGCCCCTTCCCCTTGCAGTTCCCAGCTCATGCAGCCCTGCAGAAATGCAGCTGAACTGTAAAAGCACCAACTTCAACCCTGGCTGAATTTCTTCTGCCATTTCTCCTGGCCAGTAGTGCTGTATTCTATTCTTTGCTACATGGGTGTCCTGGTTGGTACTGGCATAATCTTATATAAATTTTTAGTTGTTACCTTACTAATGTAGCTACATACAAAAGGTGGTTTTTGTGTGTTTTGTTTTGTTTTGTTTTGTTTCCTGTGTCTGTTTCATGCTGTTTTGGAAGACATCATTTTTTTTCTTTCTTTTTTTTTTTTTTCTGTCCACATTGGAACACAAGCCCTGAGGTCTTGAAAGCTGATTCTCTGGAAGAGCTGCTGTTTACCCAGCCCATGTGCTGTAAGCAAGGAGCAGTTCTGCCCAAGGTGTGCCCAAACATTGCTCAAATTGTGCCTGCTGCTCTTTTACAGCTACAATATATTCATGCTGTTACCTGTTACTGTTCCAGCTGGCAGGTATAACAGTCCCACGTGCCATGGGACAGAATTTTCTTAATCAGGACCCCTTTTTTTCTGGGGATATGCACTATTCACCCTTAGATCTGGATGAGTCTTAAGATTTGAGATTTAACCAGAAAATTAAGAAACAAAACAAAACAAGTTTGAAGTGAAGCAGATATTTCTATCTTTTTTTTTTTTTGGACACTCTCTTTGTTCTCAGGACAAATTAGTGTGTGTGCATCATCAAAGTGATTTAAAGTGTGGCTCAGTTCTCAAAAGACACTGTGGAAAAACAACACTAGTTGTGTATTTGATTCCTTTAAAGGGGCAGAACTGGGCTGTACTTGCTGCAGGCTGGGAGAGTTAAAAATGCTCTAGGAAATCATGTACTCGTTTGCCTTTGAATGCCTGTAGTGCACAGGCTCCTGCTTCTCTTAGCTTTTCTTAAAAATCCCAGCAATGAAGGTAAGGAGGCTTTACTCCAGCTCACAGCTGTTCTGGTAGGTAAAAAAGTGAATAAGTGGTTTATTGCCTAAGATAAGGGCTGTGTTTGCTCTTGATTGCTCCCCATACCCCCCTGGAGCCACACAAGCAGTGCTGACCAGGAGACTGACCCATGGGAGATGTGGATGCTGGAAGAGAAGGATAGATCTTGCACAGGGACAGGAAGTGTCTCTGGCTAGGGGGTTATCCCAAAAGTCAAGTAAGCAGGTTCTGGCTAGGTGGGCATCCCAAGAGCCAGGGTGTTGCATAAGGTTTGGGGAGGTAAACTTGGACCCTTTGTTTCAGAGCTGGTGGATGAGGGAGGAGAACTTGTGTTTGTAGAAGGCTTGTTAGAAAACAGCTCTCTTTCTCTGGTGGGAGGGGTTGCATCTGGAGCCTGCAAGAGACAATAAGCAGGAAGTCTTGCAATGACAGTTTTATAGAGCTGCTTTGCAGAGTGAGGCTGCGCTTAAAACCCAAACTTAGTTTATTTGAGTGGGAGTGTCCTCAGCTCTAATGGCCACTTGCTTTCAAAGCAATGTGATAGAGCTTGGCTCATGCAGCTCTGATATCCAGGCAAGCCCCTGATCTGTATCCCTCCTGCTACCTTCCTAAAAGCCCTCTGCCCTTCCACAGGGCTACAGTGGTGCTCATGCTCTGAGATCTTTGCTGCAGCGCTTTTGTGGAGGGTTAATGAGCAAGCTGTATTCTGCAGCAGAGACAATTTCATTTGAAGGCTTAAGCAGCCCTGTACTTCAGGCTGTACTGTACTTCAGTAAAATATTCTTGGAAACAGACACAGAGCTGTAAACCTAAAATCATGCTCTACTGCTGAGTGAGACACCAGAACCTTTAATAAAAGGTCTGGTTAATAACTAGCATGTGATAGCAAGTGGCGAGGAGAGGCTGTGGGCTGGGTTTCTTCAACCTGGAGAAGAGAGGACAAGAGCTAATTGCTGTATTTGACCCTCTGAAAGAAGGGTTCAGAGAGGATGGAGCAGGTCTCTTCTCAGAGGTGCACCACAAAAGGACAAGAAGCAACAGGAACAAGTCGCCATGAGGGAAGTTCTGTCTTAATAAAAAGAAAATAAGTTCACAGGGAGAGTGAAAATAATCTCCTCTCTGGGAGAGCCCAGAGAGGCTGTGGGATCCCCATCCCTGGAGACATTCAAAACTGGACTGGAACAGACTCTGAGCAACATTTTCTGGCTCTGAAGGGGACCTCTGGAGGTCTCTAGCTGAACCCTCTGCTTTGCACAACATCTGTTTGCTTGTGTTGCGGGACTCCAGGAGGTACTGGTTTGTGGGGTCACCAGGGGTTATTTTCTTGGGGTGGAAGGAATATAGAGCCTTGGGCAGTGGTGGCTCATCCTTGTTACTTTTGTCATACATTTTCCTTGTCAAGGTGTCTGTTGCAGCAAGGAAGGGGAGAGCTTGTTAGTTCAGCTCTTCCTCTGTAACAGGAATCAGTGAAAGTTCAAAGCAAGCCAAAAATGAGCAGTGATGCTTGGGCAGAAGGTTGCAGAAGAGGTCTTACTTGTGGGCTGCACGTCACTGCTTGTGTTCACAGGCTGTTACCTACAAAGATACTGAAGAAATGGAAAGACTTGCTGCTGTGGGAGTGGCCTGCAAGAGGAAACCCACCTGCCAGGCTTCCTGGCTGTCTCAGCAGGGCTGTAGCCGTGCAGGAGGGCTCATCAGGTTACCCTGGACTGAGATCGTCTCGATTACCAGCTCCCACACCTCCCTTGACAGGTGGCATACTTTAAAGTATATGATTAAATATTCTGAGCTGAGACTCTGTTTTTCTACTGGCTTCTCGGTTAAGTGCCGTTATCAGCTAAACAGCCGTGATGGTCACCAGGGATGTTCATCTGTAGCTGTCAGCTGAAAAAGACACTTTCATAACAGGTTAGTTCCTCAGTCTTTCTCCTGTAATGATGCTGAGGAGACCAAAGGGTTTTGTCTGGAAGCAGAAAGGCAGTTGGTGTTGCTCCAAGATGCCCTACAAGTGGTGTCTGTTTCATCAATGAGCCAGGACAAAGGTGAGACAGAGCTTGCCTGAGGCCAGGGGAGCTGTGGGATGAGGACCCATTTCTGTAAGATGCTCTGTCCTCTCAGCTCTTGGCCTTGTCTCCCTCTGCCTTGGCCACATCCCCAGAAATGAGTCGAGCCCAAGAGAGGTGCAGACACAGGACAAGGGAAACAGGACTGGGGAAATTTTAGTTTTAGGAGTTGGTAGGAGGTCAAAGGCAGCATGGTTCTTGGTCCTGGAGTAGCTCCTGTTCCTCAACAGCCAGAAGATTGCAGGGCCTGGGGTTTTTTTTTGTGTTAAAGGTAAATAACCCGTGCACCTTCAAATACTTCTCTTGCCCTAGGAGAACACAAGATTATTCCCTGTATTTTTTCCAGTGCTCATTTTATTTGTCCCAGGAGACGAATAAAGTTACTTCCTCCCTGAGGAGGCTTTGACACAGGCAGCTAGAGACCAGCAGCTGGAGTCTTTTCTTGATATGCAGTCACACCGCACTCTCTTTCCTTCAGCCTGTTCCATGCGAGCATTTCTGTGGGCTTGCATAAGCAATCCCTGCTCCTCCTGGGGCTGCAGCCCCTTTCCACCCCATTCCTGCATGCAATGTTGTTACTCAAAGCAGTATCACAGCGTGGTGCCTAGGAAAGAGCTGTTTTCTCTCCTGAGTAGGTTCTTCAAAGCTGTTATTACTTTTCCAACAGCAAATAGAAAGCAAGTGGAAATGTTGGCTGATGCTGCTAATAAAATTCTTAAGCATCTATGTGTGCTTTGAAAAGCTTTCATCCCGCTGCCCTGCTCAAGGGTTACCAGACACTGAGGGGAAGCCTGTCAATGTAAACGTCAAAGGGAACTTTAGGTTCTCATATTTGTCAGGGGGATTCTGCCCATTTCCTACTCCCACAGTGTCACGGGGCTGGGAGGCTGTTCCAGCCCTCTCCAAGGACCAGGATCCTCTGGTATCTGGACTCACTGAACTAAAGGGATTTTGAAGCTACCTTTTATCTGGGAATCTAAATCCTCATGGAAACCAAGGAGCACGTTGGAAGACTCAGTAGGTATAAGCAGTGTGGTGGCTCTTACACAGAGGCCCATGAGTTTTTGGGAACACTCCTACCACGGAAGGGAAATCAGGGTTGAGTGGCCTGTCAGGGAGGGCCTCTGAGGCCAGAGGAGTGGATCATCAAGTAAGAAGCTAGGGCAGTTAGCCACCAAGTCCAGAAAGTATTAATCCCCGTTCCTTCCAGGTCAGGACTGGGATTTTGTGATGTCTGAAAAGGTGCTGAAGATTTAGGGTCTTTGCAAAGAGGTCATCTTCTGCTGATACTCTGAGGACTGCAATTACAGAAACTGTAATACAGAAGCTGTGGGTAGTACCAGGTCCTGTAGCCACCCAAGGCTCATTTCAAACACAGATTTGTTTGAAGTAGGAATATCTCTGCAAAGATGCGCTGCTACCTTGGACTGAGATAAAGGCTCTTCCTTCCTCTCCCTCAGCTACATCTCCTTCATCCTTTCCAGGTCATCTTCCAACAGCAATTAACCCTGTTACCTGCTGAAGTCAAGGACGATCTCCATAAAAATCCTCTCTGCTCTTATCCTCCCTACAAGCCGAATCTCTGTGCCTGACCAGCCCAGGTCAATATTTAACTGTTTTTGCATCACCTCCTCCAGGTCAGCTGCTTGGTTTCAAACTGCTTTGTACATCTGCGACTAATGAAAGTATCTTTGAGGGCTGCTTAGGGATGAGTGAGGAGTTTGGCTATTAGGGTGTCCAAATCCACAGGCCTCTGTTATGTATGGCAACTGCAAACCAGATAAACTGGTGGCACCTTGCCTCCCTCCCCTGTACCCTTGCTGGACTGTGGAAGTGCCTGGGAGACCAGCAGGTATGAAGCGCCTGGCTCCTAAGCCTGAAAACCACCACTGCTTTCTGCCTTCCAGCTAATGGGTGGGTTTAGTTCTGCTAATCTCTAATCAGTGCTGGAGAAACCTAGACAAACTAGCCTGGACCACTCCAAAGCATTTGTAATTACTGGATCAGGCTCATAGATAATGTGTTTAGGGCTGCATTAAAAACATCTCAGATAAGGTAATTGTAAAGAAAGTGGCCTATAATTGACCCTTCTGCTGATATCTGAACTCTGGCTGGGCTGACGAACCTGGGGAAAACAATCTGAGGATGGAGAGGGGGGACTGGGGCATCAGGCAGGTTCAGACCTATCTCTGA
>NW_008618911.1:2696-4770 GCF_000691845.1 Merops nubicus | reverse complement strand
CAGGAATAAGGGTGTGGATAAGAGGTGCAGGAGCTTGTGGGGTACCTGTGCTCCTTGCACCAGAGCCAACCAAGCTCCGGAGAGCAAGTGCCGAGGGAAGCATGAAACATGCTGGATGAGTTTTGGCCGGGGGGAAGGACAAGAGGCTGAGGTGTAATCACAGGGCAAACAAAAGTGAGTCACAACCAGGAGCAAAGGCTGGAGGGCAGGGACAGGCAGAGGGTGTGCTGGGGAGATGGGCAACAAGCCGAGTGGTGTAGCTCTGTCTCTGTCTACGTGGGAGCAGAGGGAGCACTCAGAGCCTGCTCATTCATCCAAGTGAGAAAACATGAACTTCATTTTAGATGAAAATCATTCCTACTTCCATGTTCAGCCACATCTGCTCACTGAGCCTGGTGGGTGGATGGGCAAAATCTGGTCTTGCACCTGTTGAAACTTTGCTCTCTCCTGCATGCCCTGGCAGCACAGGTAAGTTTTGCAGCAAACCTCTGGGCATCTAACCCTGAGGAAGAAGAGCAGGTAATGCTGGCATCTTATTTTTGGACCATTCTTTTATTTCCTTGAAAGCTTGCTGTTTTCAGTGTGATTGCCTTGAGACGCAGCTAGCGCTGAGGGCAGGCTGGATCAAATGGGTCTTGCAGAGCCTCCCTCCTCTTTGCAGTGCCCTGCTCAGCTCACTCCTGCTACCCTGATTCGGTGGGTGAAGCTGCTGAACTGAGGTGTCTGGAGACAGGTTAAGTTTCCCTTCTCCCTGCTTCTGCGGCCAGGGGTTAAGACTGGAGCATCAGGAACCTGTGGTTGTAGGGAGCATGTAGAGGGGGACAGGGAGCCATTTCCCAAAAGCCAGAGTAGGGAAGGGGAGCTGAGCCTGTGGGTGAGGTGGGATCTCCCTCCATGAGAGTGTGAGACAGGGATCTGGCCCCCAAAGCTCTGGCAGAATGCTTAACCTGCTGCTGAGGGGAAAGCCATGCTGGCCAGCAAGGGCAGGGTATCATCTCAGATGATGGACACACACGTGTCATGAAGAGACTTGGCATCGCCAAAACTGGATTTTAAGGCCATTTTGTTCCTTTTGAGGGGCAGATGCGGTCCACCCAGCAGAGGATAGGGTTTGGGGCAGCGCTCCTTCTGCTCCCACTACTAACTCACTCTGACCTTGGGCATGTCCCCCTGCCACCCTGCGGGGTCTGTGGGGGTGAGGGAGGGCAGACCCCTCACTGTTCCACCCTGATCTGCTTGGCTGTGAGACAGGGGGAATTCCCAGGACCCAAGTCCCAGCCCCTCAGTAAACCTTCACTCATGGCCAAAATCTGCTGACTCTCCAGGGAGAAAGCAAGATGTGGGCCACCAAATACCCACATCAGGCCCAGACATACCCTCGCAGCCTTCCCTTCCTCATCACCTGCCCCTCACTGTGCCAGCTCTGGGACACAGGAGGCTTTCTCCAGCACTCACCGTAAAGCACTTCATGTCAGTCTATTGAAAAGGAGGCCTAAAAAAATAATAATACTGTTTTAGTGCTCTTTCCTCTTTTTTTTTTTTTTTTCTGTTCTTTGTTACCCCCAACCCCCACCCCTGGCCATTACCCACTGAGCTAAAAATGAGGGAAAGAAAAATGCAGGAGGACACATTGTTTTCTCGCCCACCACACTTGGAGCTGTAAAACACTTCTTAATCATTGGGAGCAAGAGGATCTCCGTGCTGGGCCTCCACTTTTTGTTTGCAAGTTTATTTTTCCTAATTCATCCTTGACAAAGGACAGAGCCATAAAAGAATCGACCAGCACGTCTGTGGGAAAAAACTGGCCTGAAAAGGGTCGGAGGACTGTAGCATTTCCAAACAATTCCAAGGGCTAAAGCTTCTGTGAGATGCAGCTTCAGCTATAACTTGCCTTTCTAGGAACAAGCCTACATCTGTTTGGCAATGCCATATTTTGTAGGGTAAAATAAACCCTTGAGAACAAACAGGCCAGCTTATCCAGAGGGGTAAATGCCTGGGAACAGAGCTCACTTGTTAATCCTAAAACTGTCAGCAAAGACCCACTGGAGAAATTATAGCTGGCCATGGGCACTCA
>NW_008618911.1:0-2675 GCF_000691845.1 Merops nubicus | reverse complement strand
TCCACAACAGCTGTAAAATCTTCTTTGTTGTTCTGCTCGAGTTGGAGAGCGGCACAGAGAGGTCCCTGGGCTGAGGGCAGCAGCAGCAGGGGCAAGGGGAACATCTGATCCATTGTATCTGCACCAGCATTATTGCTTCAGTGGTGGACAAAGAAAATGACGGCGATAAAAGAGGAACAACCCGAGCACCTACTAAAGAGGCATATGAACAGGAAATCCTGGCTCATTCCCACATCTGAGCTGCGGACGGTTTCTTTCCCTCCAGGAGCATTATGTTTTATGTCCTCCTGCAATTCAGGCAGCTGAGCCGACGGAGCCCCTTCCTTCCCCCTCCTCTCTCCCTTCCCTTCTCTCATCAGGTTTTGAGCCCTCCCCATGGAAAAATGATTTGTGCAGAAGCAGCCTACACAACGGTGCTCATAAGGAATTTGCCCCTGCCAGGAGTTATTAATGGCACCCAAGTAAATGCCCCCAGAAAAACGGGCCACTGCAAGCATCAAGTGTGTGTTGAAAAGTCAGTTTTAAATCGTCCCTTGGGGAATGACCTATTGGTCACCTAAAAAATGCAGGATTGGTTCGCTGTATAATTAAGTTCAGGCCATCCCTTGTGCTTACACATACAGAAACCCAGATGTCAGCTTGGTACAAGTCAAAGTGCTGGGCTGCTTTTAAAGCACCAGGAGAAGACAGACTGTGGGGGCATAACATTTGCCACTGGATGAAAACCTGCTTTGCATACTTGGAATATTTAACTGACTGCAACAGATAATTATCCAAACCCTCTTCTGCCTCCAAATATAGATTCATTAGTCATATGAAAATATCTCATTGGAACCAAATGTGAGTCATTAGCGAAGTCAATGGCAGATCATAAAAAAGGTACCGAGAGCCTCCTTCCCCCCACTCCTGAGAAGTCGTGAGTGTGCGGTGAAAATAATTCGCTCCATTTTCTATTGAACATCTGCTGGGAAATCTGTTTTAAAGGGAGGCTTTCAAGGGGCTGCTCGTGTGCAGGGCTGTGCATCCCGTTTTCCCACTTTACGATTTGTGGGAGTAACGAATGTGAAGTCTGTGCTGGGCTTTTTACTATACAGCTGTGTTTTTTTGTCTTCTTTAAGAGACTTCCTTGAGACACACGGGCTAAAATTTGGGTTCTGTAATAAGAAAAAGGGATTTTGTGATGTGAAGTGGAATAAAAGTATCTTCATTATTTGCTTTTAATTTCAAGGGAACATTTCTGTTGGCTTGGAGATTTGGAGTCCCCTACGTTCAGAGCAATGAGTGCTGCTGCCACAGGGACCCCCAAATTAACTGGAATCCTCCGGAAGTGAAATGAGCATGGTTAAAATCACTGAGCAGCCTGAGTGAGGTGCAAAGAAGCAATGGCAGGCTTAGAAAAGTAAAGCAAATGAGCAGCTCTTCCATGGTGAGGTATCCGCAGCACGATGAGCAGCCAGGGAAAGGGACTGTGCTTGATTAAACTCTTGTAAACCCCAAGTTTTTACTTGGGAAGACCCAGGGACTGGGATAGGATTGTGCTTGGTCCCAGGATGTGTCACAGGGGTTTCACAGTGTGCTGAATGCCACAGACCCTTGTCCCACCTTCTGCTCGTCAGTTCCACAAACAAACATGTTGTATAACTCCAGGGCCCAGAGTAATCCTGTGTCAAAAGTTGTGCTGCACAAATCATCAACAGCAGCATTTTGTTTTTGAAAAAAAAACCCAAACAAAAAACAAACAAAACTAAACAACAAAAAACCCTACAGTGGCAAATGTTAACTTGAAGTGCTCCAAAGCTGACATTCCTGCAGCTGAGGCAACTTGACTGCCTCAGTGCCTGCCTTCTACCCTACGACCCCACAAGGATACTAACCCAGCTTTCTAGCTTCATTAGCTCAATTGCATTCCCTTGGCTTTGTTGTTGGTATTTTTTATTAGTGAAAAAATGTCACCTCTATGTAATAGCCCTTGTACTTAAAAAACCTCTGCATAGCCTGTCACAGTCAGGCAGCAGGGAGAGGAGTGTGATAGGGTTTGAAATGGGTATTTCACCCCAAAACCCCAAAGCCCAGGGAGCTCTGCACCCCCCAGGCTGTACCCTGGCTTTCAGGCACCTTTGTGGGACAGTGCTGCAGGGGAGGTGCTGAGCCTGCTGCAGGTGGCTTTGGGCTCAAGGTGTAAATGCCCTGTGGGAGCCTGGCTGGAGATGTGAACGGCCCTGTGGGCATGGAACTCTCCAAGGGGGCTCATGCAACCTGAGGGCCCTGTTCCTGTGGAGGCAGGGTGGCTCCCAAGCCCAGCGTTTGTTGGAAGGCTGGATAGTGGGACTGTCCCTGAGCCCAGGTTTTGTTCCCCCGTCCCCATGGTGGGACCTTGCCTGAAACGCGGCTGCTTGTGTATGGTGTGGCAGGGTGAAGGTGGGGCCCTGCTCGATCCTTAGCCCCGTGCTTGGCTCTCTCTGGGGGTGTGGGGATCCCTCAGTTTCCCACCCTGGCACTGTGTGTCCGTGGGGGGCAGACCCTGTCGGGGCAGAACCCCATCTCTCTTACAAGATGGGACGTGCAACTCCCCTTGTCTTGGGCGCCTCTGTGCCCCAGGCATCGCTCCCCCCTGCGTGGCCCTGCTCTCCCGGCGGGGAAGGGCGCAACCTCCCCGCGAGGCACATCCCCGCTCC
>NW_008618910.1:5621-5899 GCF_000691845.1 Merops nubicus | reverse complement strand
CCCAGGCAACAAGGGACACGGAAGCTGCAGAGGGTCTTGAGAGCCAAGGTGGGGGCTGGGGGGTGGTGGGACCCCACTGAGCATGGGCACCCCGCAGCAGAGCCTCCCCCGCTGGGACAGAGCTCAAACACCGCACCCACCGCGGCAGGCTGGGCCAAAGGGATTCCATCCCTGGTGCCCTCTCAGCTCCACTGGCACACCGGGGGGTGCTCAGGGAAGGGGTGTAGAAAGGACCCCGCTTTCTGCAGCCCAGCATCAAGGGCTTCACAATGCCCCCG
>NW_008618910.1:3528-5595 GCF_000691845.1 Merops nubicus | reverse complement strand
GGGTGGGCATCATCCTGCCCAACACACTCCTGCCTCGGCCCTCCATCGCTCCTGGCTTTACACCTGCTGCTTGAGAACCAAAAAGCAAGTGAAAAAAACCAAAATAATGAATCATCAACCATCCATCACCATCTTCTTCACACCTTTGTGCCCCCGCTCCAAGAGGCACCTTTCCTGAAGCCCCCCCCTGACCTGTAGATCTCCTGTACAAGCATCACCCACCTCCTTTCCCAGCCTTTCCCAGTTCTGAGTTGATGCTTTCAAAGAACCATCCACAATGACTTTAAGATCTCTTTCTCAAAATGCTAATAAGTAATTTAAAGACCGCCGCTGTGCATGCATGGGTTTAGGGTAATTTTTTCCATGTGAATCCCTTCTCATTCATCGCCGACTACATTTAATCTGCCACTTTATAGCCTGGTTATCCAGTGTCATGAGATCCTTTTACAATATTTTAAAGACAACTGTTGTTTTTATCATCCTGAATAATTTTGTATAATCTGCAAACTTTCTCGCCTTTGAGTTCCCACCCCTTTCTAGGGCATTTATAAATATGTCTCACAGCGTAAGCCTCACGCTGACCCCCGTCCAGTGGGAAAACTGACTCTTTGTTTCCCCCTCTTTAAGCAGTTTTTAATCCAGAAGAAAGCCCTACCTCGAAAATTACTGCCCCGGAGTCTCCTGGATCACCCAAGGAGCTCTTCTTAAAGGATGCTTGTCCCATTTGCTCCGGCCTAAATATTCTCTTGACTAATCTGTTTTAAAATATAAGCCCCTCTGTCATCACTTCATGGCCCTCTACCAGCCCTGCCCTGGGAAGGAAAGCTCCTTGGCAGGAGGCTCTTGGCCATCTGGGGGGACACAGAAGTCATTCCCCCATCGCCCCAAGTGCTCCATCCTGGTTGGGTTTAACCACCCCATCTTCATTTTTTGAGGGGGAACTTGGGGGGATAATTCCTTTCTTCTCACAAGTTACTTTCCAAAATCCTCCCAGACTGCCATATATGGTTTTATGTTCACCACGCCACAGTTTGGGATTTTATTTATTTTTATTTTCCCCTTTTAGATACCACTTCCACTTTCTGAACAACATCTTTTTAGCTCTGGTAACTTCCTTCAATTAGCCATTTAATCAGGATGATATCTTTTTTAAAAACTCATCTGTTAGACAGCCGTGTGCATTTATTCTGAGCTCCCACATAATTTCCTACATCATGTGCAACTATTTCACTATTTTAGCTGCTCCCTTCAGCTAGCTCCTTCATTTTGCCTCACTTAAAAAACGTTACTGTGGAGTATTTAAGTGCTGGTCATTTTATGGATGTGATGGTCTGCCTCTGAGTTCTCTTGGTTAGATGGCAAGAACATAATTTACGAGACTGATTGATAAAGCTTCACCAACTTTTGGAGCTCACCAGCCCCTTCTTGTGCCCACCAGGAGACTGAATCTGCTCCCAGGGGCCAGCCCCATGCCTCACACCACCCTGTGCATGCTGCTCAGGTCTAACGAAAGAGATCCTCCTCTCAGGGACTCTCCAAAGACCCATGATTATTCAGAGTCACTAAAACTGGAATTTCTGAATAACACAGCTATGTGACACCTCCAGAGGCACGGACCATCCACAACGATGGCTGTGTTTTCTGCCCCTGGGGCCCATATCATCTCCTTTAACATTTGGCAATCTGTGCCACACGCCAGGTCAGAGGGGTAGCAGAGACCTAGTGCTGCTCCCTTTCCCAAGCACAGATATTCAGAGGGGGGCAGGCAGCACAGCATGGTCCTCACTCACTCCCTCACCTCCACCCTGCTTGGCTTAGAGAGAAGCCCCTGCACAGCCCCCCCAGTGCCTGCACCCTGGCACAACTGCCATCCACCCAGGACATTTCCTGAAACACCCAATACTGATGTAAACTCAGTATCAATATACCCCTGCACACTCCCCCGAGGCACCTTTCCTTCCCTGCACCCCTCTAGCTGCTGCCTCCTGGCCTCTGAAGGGTCCCTGCCCTCCTCCAGCACCCCCAGCAATACCCCTGTGCTTGCTGCACCCCCGGGGACCAGCCAGG
>NW_008618910.1:542-3313 GCF_000691845.1 Merops nubicus | reverse complement strand
TCCCCCGGGGGTGTCGTGGGGGATGGGAAGTTGGCACCCAGCCCCTGCCAGACCCGGGCACGGGCACCCGTTTGGGCAGGGCCGGGCTGCTGGGGCCGGAGCGGGGGGCTCAGGCTCCCGTGTGTCCCGGCTCCAGCTGCACTCACACAAAAGCACTCCGGCCCCCAGGCGGATTTCGGCATCCAGTATTTACCCAGCTCCTCAGGCAGGTTCTGCAGCCCCGCGGGTGCCCACCCCTCTTTACAGCCCGCTCAGGTATGTGTACACAAACGGCCCCTGACTAGTGCAGGCAGATCCTTAACCCCTCTGCAAAGGGGACCACAACTCCCATCCTTGGGGGACAGCCCCAAAACCCCTCAGTAGGATCCCCAAGGCACAGCCATGTCCCCTGTGCACCCCCAGATCCCTCCGCAGGGTGTCCTGAGGAGCCGGGGACCATCGGTGGCCAAGTCAGCCCCGAGCTCATGTCCCCTAACAGCCCTGTCCCCTTGGCATCTCTCCCCAGCATCTGCCCCTGAAGACTGGATCACCCAGGGAAGCTGGGAGTACAGCAAGGATCAGGAGCAACTGCTGCTCCTGCCAGGAAAAGCAGAGGAGCAGAACTGCAACAGCAGCTACACAGACGCTTAAATCAGGCACCAGATCATTTGGTCTCCACCAGGAGTTCTCCCTGCTGCTGCTCCAGTAATGCAAAGGGCAGGTGGGTGCAAGGAATTCACCTCATCAAAAATTAACCCAGGAAATCGGGCTGGGAGGCAGCAGGCGGGAGAGGAGCAGCAGAGGATGGACCTGAAATCACGCCCTCTGCTCCACGCCTCGGTCCCCTTCGCCAAAAATTTGTTTCCATCCTGGACTCAGGACAGAGTTTGGGGATCTTACATTCAAACCTGCAGGACAGATTGGCTTCTGGATGGATTCTGCGTTTTCCCCTAGATCTGCTGCTCTGCTGCATCACTCTGGAGAGTGTGGGGCTCAGCAGGATATGCCCGTAGCTGCCATGGGCCTGGCACGTGCTGGGCACATGCCACCTCCGACGGAGCATCGAGGTCAAAGCCCTGGTATGACCCATAGCCTCAAAGAGATGGCCAGCACCTTCCTCCACCAAGAACACGAAGCCAGACACGGGGCACAAGCTGAGCCCTGTGCTCGCTGGCATTGCCCCCGTGCCCTGGGTCTGGAGGAGGCTGTGGTGGTGCTGGGCAGCGTGCCATGGCCATGGGTGCAGGAGAGGTGGCCACGTTCTAACACTGTAATGTGTTCTATATACACATACATTATAACAGACTGTATATTCACGTACAGGTATGCAATGTAATAAATGTTTAATGTGTATTGTGTACACTACAATAGATTATTAATTAAGCAGAAACACAAAGCTCCTGTCTCCAGCTTGCTCAGAGGACGGGCACGGCTGTTCCATGTCCAGCCACAGCGTATCCCAGCAGAGGACAGGACCCCTCCTCCCCAGCATCCCTCTCCGAGCCCAAAAGTGGGCCCTGGGTTGCAACTGCCCAGCACAGAAGGGAGCTCAGCACCGAGTCCCCTCGCCCGCGATGCTGCTCCCAGCCAGACTCCCCGCGGGCGGCTCTCCCTCGCCCATCAGAGCTTGGCATTGCCTCCGAGCTGCAGGCTCCCGGGCTGCCTGCACCCTCACGGGCACTAGGACCATCTCCTTTCTTCTTTCACATTTTTTGGCACACAGTTGGCTTCCCTCCAACCCTTGGGAAACTTGCCAGCGCTGCAAGGTTTACGAAAAGTTAAACTCCAACGGGATGAAGAGCGCCTTCGGGTTTTTCTTCCCCCTCCTCACACTGTTGATTTTAAAATACCTAAGTGCCCTTCCCAGCTCCCCCCCAAAAATACCTCGGCAATCTCAGCCCTCCGGATGCACAGGCCAGCGGGGATACAGAGAGGAGCCTTTAGTGACAGCGGCACCGCTACCGACCCGTGTGGGACCCGGGCCCTTCCACAGCTCCTTTGTTCTCCACTTTCTAGGTTTGGGCTTTTAAAAAAACAAACTTTCCTGGTATAAGGCCGAACTTTCTCAGCTGCAGATACGTCACCTTACAGCCGCCTTAACAACAGTATGCAATTCTCAACCTCTGCTTTTTGTACCTTGCCATCCCCCTCCCTGTTTTCCATACTGATTTATGTTTTACGTTCTTTTCACATTTCCTTTTAACAGAGTCGGTTTCAACCCAACAGCCTTTCCTCCCGAGCCCGAGACACACATTCTGCTGGCCAGTGAGTAATCAACTTCCAATTTTCATGCACACTCCTGTTTATATTTCCTTCCCTATCGGCTTTGTTTCTAATTAAGGTTTGTTAAATGCAAGTGAATATATAGCACGGAGAGAAATATAAAGCATGTAGATAAATAAACACCCCACACACAGGCGCAGTGACTAAGGCTGCACTTTCAACCACGGATCCCAAAGCACTTTGTCATGTTCATTAACAAAACCTCGCGGCTCCCTTGGGAAGGACGCTTGTATTATTTTACGCCTTGTAATTAGGAAAACTGAGGCACAGAGGAGACAAGTGAAATTATCGGCATTACAGAAAAGCTCTGTAGCAGAGCTGAAAACAGAACTCAAGAGGCAGGATCCCCAGGCTAATAACCAGAACACGTTTTTCCCCTCAACGAGCCTTTTCTGTCCCCATTTTGACCCTGGGAATTGGCCAGAGCTGGTGATGGCAGCGTGGAGCACGTCTCCACCAGGGAGGACTTCCCCACCACGGCGGTGCCCTGCAGCCAGGGAGATACAGCG
>NW_008618910.1:0-511 GCF_000691845.1 Merops nubicus | reverse complement strand
GGGCTCCCAGCCACACCCCCCTCCCCCAGCGGCTGCCGTGGGGTCGGTCTACCCATGCCAATGGGGCCCAGGGCAGCTGGAGATGCAGCTGGATGCCACATCCAAGCGTCCCAGGGATCTCCGGCCATGGGCAGCTCCCAGATGGGAGGAAGGAGCAGAGACACGCCCGGGGATCCGCATCCCGTGGGTTTTCACCTTGCCCTCTCTCCAGAGCCTTTGCAAGGAGGGAAAGGCTGGGACATGGTTGCTTGTTGCCCACAGCAGCACTGCAAGCCGCCATCCCGACCCTGTGACACACGGACGAGGCAAGAGGCAAGGGCAGGGATGCGGGGAGGGACCTCCCTGAACCTGAACCGATTTGCTTAGCCCCCACAGTGCAGGGCCCCCGCCAACCATCTCCCTGGGAGAGTCCCCATCCATGGAGAAGAACACCTTACGGCCATCGTACCGGGGGATGGCCCCTGGCCAGCACTGGCTGCCCCCTCACCCCTAGATGGATATTCCCCAGCCC
>NW_008618909.1:14433-17452 GCF_000691845.1 Merops nubicus | reverse complement strand
GTCATTAATGAACAGAAACGGAGATGGTTTTACCCGTTAAGGCCACTGAAATTTGACTGATTTGAAACTTGGCTGTTACGGTTAAAAAAACCAAGCATCACAAACCCAACTAATCTATATCGATTCAGAAGTTACGAAGTGCTTCTTGAAATACCAAGCGCCCTTGAATTTTTAATTTTTTCCTGTAGAATTAAATTCCAAATACCTGTAGTATTGGGGTTTTTTTTTTGCATGCTTTTGGTTAAAGGAAGCCCCCACACCACTAATAAACCCTTCAACCACTTTTCTGTAACAGCCTCTGTGCCAGACTTTAACTCAAGGGAGGCAGAAACCAGCCAGCCCTACAAGTGAAGTAAAATGGGAGAACACCCAAAGACACCACACAGACTGATGAGGAAAACATGCCATTTTTGAGTAAAGGACAGAATCTTTTTTAAAAGGTTGTATTATTTTGATGATTGCATAGCTTTGCAAGCTGCAACTTCTGCAATCATCTCCAAATCAGAGGCTTCCCTTACAGGCTTATTTTTCAAACACGAAGATGACCTGGAGTGATGGATGCAACATCCCATAATGTTACACAAAGCCAGCTTATCTGCACAGGAGGCAGCTTCTGTACTCCCACAGCTCCAAATTTTTAATGTTTTGGCCTATTTCTCTGCTCCTGAGACCAGCACTGGTCACACAGACACAGTGCCCACATCTTCACCTTTAGGGGTACACCTTGGCAGCAGCTCTGAGGGAACTTGCCAGAACAGCCCCGTGATTTGCCACAATCTTGCTGCAAAACACCCCTGAACTGAGGATCTGTGTGTCATGACAAACACTCCTGCTCTGAGGAAAACACGAAAAGGAAGTTCTCAGATACCCTGTTTAAATATTTGTCTGAATAAATTCAAAATTTAGAGACAGCCTTTCTAGCCCTCACAACAGGACTGGTAACACAGGAATAAATATATGAAATTCTGTGAAGGTTCCCAACCAGTACTGTGACTTCAGGTGCCTTCTACTGAAAAATGCCTTCCTTCATAACAAGGTGTCTGTGCAAAGCTCACAAAATAAAAATTTAGTGACAGCTAAGTAAGGTACAAAGCAGAAAAAAAATCCCAGCAAATATACCAACAGTAGGAATCACTTTTGATGATACTCTAGAAAAACTTGTTACAGATTTTCCAGTCTGCTTCAGAAACAGTAGGGACTTCCCTCAAAGCTATTTAGCAATTGCACTTTTTTACTCCTTGTTTTCCTGTTGGCTGCACAAGAAAGCAGACTGCACCCTGCCCTTTAAAAATGTTAACTTGAGTGCCAGCTGAGAGTAACCACCTTTAAATTTCTTAAATCATTAAGATCGAGAAGTTGCTTCTGAAAATATTCAAGATCAATCAAGTCTGAAATAAAAATAACTCTTACTGACTTTCCAGTGATGCTGAATTCTTCCAGCTCTGCTTCAATAAATTGTCCATGAAAGTTGTGTGGAGAAAAGTCTCACTCTAGGTAAGCCAGAGCAGCCAGCAACAAAGAGAAAGTAATTACCCACTAAGAACCCACTAGGAACTCACCAAGAGTGTCCCTGGTAGTGCTGGGTTACCTGTTTGACTTGATGCTCTTAAAGGTCTCTTCCAGCCCAAACAATTTTATGATTCTAAGAGCAATACAAAAAATCTGATACATAAAAAGCAGCAAAAAGTAATTTGCTATCACCAGAATCAACACATCAGAACACAGAGATCCGAGAAAGATCGTTAGTGCCTTCTGCTAATGGCTATGGTTGAACACTGAGCTAGAAATTGGCTCTCCTGACGGTCGTGGAGCTGGCAAAAACTATTTAAAAGGTTCTTAAAGGCAAGACAACAGCACTGGTAGGGTAACTCCTGCAGAGGAAAGAGGTGAGTTCATTTTTTCCTCTTCTCTGCTGCCTGCTAATTATGGTAGCAATAACCTCTTGTTCGTGTGCCTTGGCAGTTAATGTATACATGGAAGAGGCTGTCATCAGCAACCAGTAAATAATCCTGATTATCATAATGCACCTGAAATCTAACCTCTCACATTCAGCTTATCTGACAGGGTACAAGGCATGTGCTTACTGAAAAGAACACCCCAATACAGAACAACAGCCAAACAGGTATACAGGTCAGATAGGAAAGAGAGGTTTGGGAGGGAGAGAGGGAGGGAGGGACAGATCTATTGATAGATGGATAGACAAATGGATCAATGGATAGATGGACAGGCAGATGGACAGAAGTCAGAACGTGTTTCAGTTAAATTTCTTTAAATTATTCATTTATATTTGAATCACACAGAAATCAGACACATCAAGGCAGCTGATTAAATTTCCTAGGTGCCCTTAACACAAGGAACACAAAAGCTATACAGATAGAAAAGAGGAAACCAGAGACAGCACTGACACCACACAGACACTCGAGCAGCCAAATAAAAGCCCTGGAAGACGACACTGGGCAGAGGCAGTGAGTAAATACTGGCTGCAGAGACAGGGGCTAAAACGTGAAACCATGAAGAGCAGAGGGATAAAGTTAAGACACAAAGAATGGCAGTTCAGACACACAGTGAAAACAAAGCCAGGCAGACAGTGCCTGCTCTCAGGACGAGCCTGCATGACGGGAAATTAAAGTCCCCACGTACCAGCCAGGTGTTAAGGAATGCCCAGCACCCATCACACACAGGTTCCTGTCCCTCACGCTCAGAAACGGGCACCCCAAGCAGAGCAAAAGCCATCAGTTCCTATTACTAACTACCTGAGGGAAAAATTAATGAGGCCATAATGCAGAGGCAGCAAAAATCCCTCTGGCTCTTCAATTTAGAGTAAATAATTTCACCACCAGGTAAAAGGAGGTTAAAAAAATGAACAGCTATAGCTGGAGCAACTTAACCTCACCCAGCTCTTCAGAGCAGCTAGAAATTTATCTGAGAGGAGATACATCAATGAAAAGCATTATTGGCCAACAAAATGATTATGGAATCAAAAGAGATTTGCACACACCATACATGAAAGCTACAGTAG
>NW_008618909.1:0-14402 GCF_000691845.1 Merops nubicus | reverse complement strand
GGAAAGAAAAATAAAGAAAGAAACAGCAGGCCCAAAGTTGTCTAAAAAGTAGTGGAATATTTGACTGCATTAAAGGATTTGATCTGTTTTTGCAACAGAAGACAAAATGCTGCCTGGCCTTTTCCAGAAATACTTCCTTTCCTGTAAAATTTCCATTTAAGGGAAAAAAAAAAAATAGCTATTCAAAAGAAAAAAAATTGCATTTTTAGAGACAAAGAAGGGCAGAAAACAATGCAGGTAGCCAAATGGCTTTAAAAGGGTGGCACAAACTAAAAGAACAGGACAAAAAACCTGAGTTTTCCTCTACTACAGGACTGCAGGAGATTGTTAAAAGATAGAATTAAGAGAAAGTTTAGGCTGAGGAAAGGTAGTCATGGCTGAGTGGCAACTAAAAAGGCTAACGTTAAAATAGCTATTGATTAAGAGACAGTATCAGACAGCATGAGACAAGGATGTTCACAGTACATAATCTTTATCAGTAAGTAGTTTGGAATGTCACAGAAACTGGAGAAGCACCCAGTACTGAATAAAATACATAGCCTAACTTGTCATAACCTAATCTAGAGCAATTCCTGGCCATTACATTATATCACATCTATTTTTTGTGACAGTACCTTCCAGCTCTCAGCTCAACAGCATCAGTGGAAAGCCATGTGGAGAGATTAAACTTGAGACCGTCCTGCCCTGTGCAGCTGTCAAGGGAACTACACATGGACAGTGACACCCAGCACCACTAGCAGGAGACAGGCCCTGCCAAGCTGCAGGAACAGGGGGAAAGCAACAAAAATGCTGGGCTGTCTTCTGGGACAGGCAAAAGCACTGAAAGAAAGGGACAAGAGGGTTGATATCCTCGTGTGTGCCTTCATCGAGTAGAAAGGAAAAATAATAACTTAGGTAGCACAGAGGCACCTTTAGTATTATTTTACAAAAGCATTAAGAAAATTAAAAATCCTGCTCAAAAGCAGAAAGACTTCCTGCTGACAGGCTCTTTCAAACACTGGGGCATCTCCAGATATGGAGTAAATACTGTGGTGCATTCGGCTGGCTCCTTGCCGTAATTTGGTTCTGGCTGACTAAGGAGCAACCAGTCTGCAGTCCTGGGGGTGAACTGGTGAGCTGGAAACCCTGCAGCCTGTGTACAAGGGAGCAAAGATGGCTTGAAAAATACCTGGAAGGTGGTTTTGAAACCCAAAACTGCAATATAACCACGGAAGAAGATATCAGAGCTACACCGAAGACATCTTTGGTTAATGGTGTAGTGCAGTGGTATAGCACAGAACTGCACTACTGACCTGCTTCCTCTGGAAAAACTGCCCTCAGGAGGGGCCCAGTGTGAGCTCTCCTGACTGGCTGCTGGACTACACACCAGGTGACTCTCCCCTGGAACAGGGATGCCTTTTAAGGTTAGAGATCACTTACCTGATCCTAAGAGATCCTTCCATGCCCACAGCAGAGAGATCCCCTGCCCATGAGATCTACTCTACAGAGCAGATCCACTACAGAGCCTCAGTAAGTGACTGACAGCATGCTGGATTAATACCATGAAACATTACAAACCTGTGTAGCTACTCAGTACCTTAAACTCTGTATGGACAATTCTGTTAGACAAACTGTTCTTCAAGTCTGAGACCAAGATGGGACCCAGCTGCACCTGGGCTCCAAAAGAGTTTGGAAAGCAAGAGTGTCCATTCTGAACCTCATGACTCAGCAGAGAGCCCTCTTTACTCTTTGCAGAGACCTCCCTGGTCTCTGTGTGAACCATTCTAACTCAATTCTAACTCTATTTTCACCTGTATGTTTCTTCCATGCAGTAACTAATAGGGTGACCCTTGCCACCAAAACTCCTGAATGTTGTCAAACCACTGTTAAACTTTGTTAAATTCCATCAAACTTGTTCAACTGTCAAATTATTATTTCACCTCAATAGAATCCATTGCTGCTTTTCTGACTGCAGTGCCTTCCACTCACCTGTGACAGGTACCTGGCAGTGATTACAGCTGCAGCCATGGCTTCAGGTGTGACCACCACCACAGGGTGTTTTCAGCAGGCTGTTCTCTGCTCTGCACCCTGATATGCTTCACGTGACCCTGCTTCTCTTCAGGGAGCAACATCTGAGCTCCAACGGGCAGCTCATCTTTGCAACAGCTCTCACATGAAACCTTCTGAGTAACAGCACTGCTCTGGGGGCTAGGAAAGCCAAGTCAGTTATCAGGGCTTCCATCTCCTCAGGTCCTGCTGGGCAAATGGAGTCCAAACACACAAACAGCACCCAGGGACAAAGAGCTACAGACCCTGCATCAAATGGAGATTGCCACTGATATCAACAGGACCAGGATTTTTAAAAATACCTAGGAGAGCAACAAGGGACAAGTGAAAGGGGGGTGTTAACAAGTCTATTTCCTCAAGAAGTCAACGCTGGCATTTTGCTGACCTCTGTTCCTCCCTCGTTTGAGTTCACTACAATTTCTAGCAAGCCAGAAGAGCATTGCAGCACTGCTGAACACTGGCAAACCAACTGTTTTCTGTCCTGCTGCAGGGGATGAAGTCACACCACACCCTCTTCACTTTTACAAGAGCCCATTTCCTTAAGTATACACTACCTGAACAGCAGGAGGTGCTCCACTCATCTGTGTGCTGCAGGGCTGGCTGACACTAGCACTTGATGGCTTCTTCTACAAAACAAAAGAGACATAATACATATGGGAAGTGCTGATGAAGAAAAAGCAAAGCCAAATAAAACAGTAAACCAGAAAAACAAGTACAAAAAAAAAAGACACACTAAGAAAATGTCCATTAGAACATTTTATGCAAAGTGATTCCTTCAAAAATAAATTCTCCTGTGTCACTTTAATTCACATAGGCCCATTTCAGACAGTTTTGCCCAGCCCAGAATAGCCAAGTTCTCTGTTTTATGGTCTATATATAAAACTGCTATTTCCTGTTGCAGAGTGATCCCATTTTAATTACATTAAAGCAATGGTTACCACATATACTTTAATGAAAAGTGTCAGTGGAAATAAGATGACTAAGCTACTGCTGTAGAGACTTGACTTGAATGACAACAGAGGAGGTAACACTACACCTCAGGCAGGGAAGAAAAGGTAAAAAGCTCAGGGCAAAATGATGTCTTTTCTACTTAATAAATATCCTTGCAACTTAAGAAAACCACAACACCCCCTCTGCACCTCCAGTTTTTGACCAATGCAGTCGTTACTTAATGGTTGGACTCAATCTTAAAGGTCTTTTACAACTTTTCTTCCTCCTCTCAAGTACCTCTAAGTACCACCACAAAAACTCAGTGATGCCTGAAATACCTGAGTTTTCATCTAAGGAGGAGTAAGTAAAGAAGCCATTGGTAACAAACATAGCAAAATTTTGGGATCCAGACTTTGGGATGCAACAGACGGATAGGACCTGTTCATTTCCTCTGGTAAGTGGAAGCTCCAGATTCAGCAGGCAAGTGGAGCAGTCACCCTCATTACTCTACAAGCAGGGAAGACTGCAGAATGAGCAGAGACTCAGCAAACCTGCATGTGAACTCAGAAACAGCAGTTCTCAAGTGCTGGGACAGCAGGTGGTGTTAGGAGCTGTGAGACTCCCAGAGCTCTGTCGTTAAGGTACTTGCACGTCCTGCTCTCATTACAATTTAGCTCCAAAACCAGGACAGCCTCTCGAGTAAACAAAGCTGCACCTTCCACAGGGACCCTGCAGTCACATCCTGGGGCACTGGGCCACCCTTGCAGCCATTTACATAGTATTAACATCACAGAGATGTGGCCCTCTGGTATTGCCTGATACCATGTACACCAAAGATTCCACATTTAGTTCTGGGCATGCCAGACACGATCCCATCCCAGTAAAACTTCACAGTGTGTTGCAAAACCCAAGGGTCAGCAGTGATTTTTGCTGTTAGAGGGATGTCTGGAGTGTGTCTGCCTCTGCCAGATGCTCATTCCAGGACCCTCCTCTGTGGCTGCAGGAGGGGCATCTTTCAGCACTCACTTACTTGGTATCTACTTGTTAACACATTTGTTAAAGCAGCAAGATTTGCCACACGATGCTAGGAGGGTCATCCCCTGTATTAACATGACAGTGTTATGTGCTTCCCAGCATTCTCCCCACGACACCCTCCAGGAGAACCAGTTCTGAGGCCCTTTATCAGCAAATCCATCAGACATGTTCCCATCTTTCCCCCCCCCAGAAGTGGAAGGGTGTGTTTTATTTCTGTGACAGTCTCAGACACAATCAGCTGAAGAATCACCTTGCAGTGATACTCACAGCTCTCTTCCCACCCTGACAGCAGCACATGAACTATCAAAGCTTCCTCATGAAATGTATTACAAGAACCAGGTGGCTGTGCAGAGCTGTGTGTGAAGGTGTAAGAGCTGTGGCATGCAGGTAGTGACAATCCACTCTTCCTTATCAGTGGCTTCAGAACAAAAACTGTTTCAGAGTGGAATACTAATGCCCCAGTGAGTAGTAAGTAGGAGATAAACTGTGCATCCCTTTGATATGTAAATTTTCTGAGGGAAGACATGCATTAAGACTGATGTCTAGAAATACAGATTAAATGTTGATTTTGGACTATAATATACAAACATTTGTTACAGTACTGCAGTAAGAACACATACAGTACAACTGTTTTAGGAAAAAAAAACATGACATGAGGAAAGAATGTGCAATCTCTGCCCTGAAAATACTTTTGAAAAACATACTGAGCAATTCAGCCTCCAACTTTCAATCTTTCTTCCAGGAACCATGTGGGGCAAGAGACCCACATCACAGCAGTTACCAGTGAGTACCAAAACTTAGCAGAAATGGTGCTGGTTTTCAACTATTTTTTGTATCTTAGCCACAGCAGAGCCAAAACAGAAAATGAAGGCAGGCAAACGAGCTAGTGGTGTAGTCTTCAGACCCCTCTGCTCCCCCACCAGGGATGGCTCAGGGCTGTGGTCACCTGCAGTCACCAGCTGCCCTGGCATGCAGGGGCAGAGACCCCCTGGAAGCCCCCCTGACACTCAGTGCAGGGGGAAAAAAGAAACTATGATGTTTAAAATAAGTAATTTGGTACTGAAGTAGGAAGAAACCTCACACCTGCTGGGAGCAGCGTGACCTCTGCACTCCCACCAGCAGCAGACACCCCGAGGGGCTCGTGCCCACCACAGTGTCCTGGACTCTGAGCCACTGATGCTGTTTCTGCGTACGGAAACCTGCGCTGCACGCGTCAGGACTCAAAGCTGCCACAGGAATCCTCGTGTCTGAGCAAAGAATCAACTCTGAACAGACAGTAATGCTTCAGTTATCTCTGTCATCCCTGCAAAGCAAAGAATGCACTTCCTGTTCAGTGCAGAGCCAGAGCTGAGCCAGCAGCACCCTTCTGTCCACGCGGCTGCGAAGCACGCCCCAAAATGGCTGGGTGCCTCACGGGAGGGCGTTGCCTCTGATCATATCTGGTAAAACATGGCCCTGCTCCAAACTGGAGCTTCAATTTCCTGGAATATATGGTCCACTCTTGCTTTTAATACCATTTTACATTTGGGCACCAGTAAAAAACTGCACAGGTCAGACAGAGAAGCTCTCATTGTTATTTCTCTCCGTGACAGCAAAAAGAGAACAGGTCTCCCCAGATGGGGTGCAGTTAATAACAGGCACAGAAGCACCCAAAACAGAGCAGGGTGTTTTCAGAGCAGAATCACACAGAGTGGGAGCGTTTGGTTTTCCTGGATGTGAATTACACACGTGGCTGTGTACCACAGCACAGTGTGCCCCGAGGGCAGCCCTCTGAAGGTGCCCTGGAACAGGACAGCAGGATGGTGCTTAGCACAACACAAGAGCTGCCCAGGTTTCACACATCCCATTGTCCTGCCTCCAGCAGCAGCCACGAGCAGATATAAAAGAAAACAAAAACAGTGACACAGAAATAGGTTTGCAGATTCATAGAATAGTTTGGGTTGAAAGGGACCTTCCAAAGGCATCTCATCCCTGCTCCCTGCAAGGACAGGGACATCCCCAGCTAGAGCAGGGTGCTCAGAGCCCCGGCCAACCTCCCCTGGGATGGTGCCAGGGATGGGGCAGCGACCACCTCTCTGGGCAGCCTGGCACAGGGGATCACCACCCTCAGCAGCAAAGATTTCTTCCTTTTCTCTAGTCTAAATCTCCTGCTTTGAGTTTCAAACCATCCCCCCTTGTCCTGTCCCAGCAGTCCCTGCTCCAAAGTCCCCCCCCATCTTTCTGGCAGGCCCCTGGCAGTCCTGTCAGCCCCCAGCAGGTCTCCCCAGCTGGAGCCTTCTCCTCTCAGCTGCCCCAGCCCAACTCTCTCCTGCTGGGCTCCCAGCAGAGGGGTTCCCCCCTCGGGGCATTGCTGGGGCTCCTCCGGCCCCGCTCCAGCAGCTCCCTGGCTCTGCTGTGCTGAGGACTCCAGAACTGGACATAGTGCTTCAGCCACAAATAAGTCAGGTATAAATACAATCGTGTATTACTACTTTACCATTCAAAAGCTTCTAGAGCACCAACGCCTTGATGGCACACACAGTCTCAGGCCATCTGAAACTGGTGGGAGGGCACACTAAGCTGAAGATGCTGCCAAGACAAGTGTAAAGAACAGCACACTGGACAGACAGTGTGGTCTCTCACATAATAACACTTCACAGGATTGCTAAGAGACGTGGAACATCAGGAGGGAAGGAGAGGAAAGGAGATCTCCCATTTCATACAGTTTGCAGTGGCATCCTGCACACTTGTTGACTCAGGACCATGATGTTGAAACAGTAGAGAGAAAAAGAGTGACAGATATGGGAAAACATCAGCACATCACTCAGTTTTACTGGGTGGCAGCTGCACCCCAGCTACAAACATGCAGCTGCCTCAGGGGCATGAGAAACCACCAGTTCCAACAACAACCATTTATTTTCTGTTAACAGCTACCATACACACATCCACAAGGAATGAAAACTTTCAGTTAAAGCTGATTTGGATTCCCAGGAAGTGCCTGAGTCTCCTTAGCAGGTGAAGCACAGAAGTTCTGAACAGCAAGATATGAGGTGTTAAAGTATGACCCTGTGACCTGAACCTCTGCCACTGAGCAGTGCCCAGTGCAACCATAACACATGGGCATTCTCACTGTCAACTGCACTGATAAGGAACTGCCTAAATTTTCTTTCAATTGCATATTCTAACACCTCTGCAGTTTCCAGCTGATCCTCCAGCACATCTTTTGCCTTCTTCTACAAGACATCCTGCACAGACACACGTGCAGTTGCTCACCATTAGACTGACAGAGCACGTGTGTCTCATTCAGAGACCCCAGCCTGCCTCGGCTGGAAGCCTGAGCAGCACTGCTGAAGTCAGGAAACCAGCATGATGGTGTCTTTCCTTTGCTAACACACATTAGGTAATCATGGAATAATGGAGGAGATCAACTGCCCACAGAGCAGCCTGTGAAGCAGGATATCACAGTCCTACCCCTCCCCAAACTCTTCCTACTCTCTTTCACACAGCCCTTTAAGAGCTAAGGTTGAAAGTACTGTGTGACAGTTCAGCAGTAAATCACTGGAAACTTAAAATACTTCAGGAAACAATCTCACAAACTAACATCTGTTGGTACATCACAGATAAAGTGCATAGAGTCCCTGTGATGACTGTATGTAGCTCCAGGACTACACAGTCATAAAGCAGGTCATGGTCACACGGGTAACTCCCCAATCTCCTACAGCACTATTTTATTTTACTGTGCTCTGATGCTAGAAATGGAGAGCTCTCATGGAGCCTTTTAATCTCCTTAGACTCGTGGCAAGTCCGTGTCTCACTAAACAGGTTCCTATTTACAGTAAACCTGCTGTGTTTTTTGCAATCTGCTTTAATCTCCAAGAAGAGAAGGCTTAATAAGCCTCTTCCACATCTCTGAGTACTCATTCTGAGTTCTCCTTGATGTTGTGGTTAATGAGCATCTCCCACTCAAACTTGTGTCAGCCCTGCCCTACCTTTAATTTTTACAGCTTTACTCTTCTTCTCTCACTTCTTCAGCATTATATACACAAAGAATATGAGACAAGAGTAATTTGTTATTTTTAGTTAAACAATAAACATATGGGCTTTTGCAACTTTTGCTTCAATATGAAAACAAACTCTTCAAAGACTATATTTCCTTGTCATTTTTATAAGACATTAATGAGCCTTTTCTAGCAGCGAGGTGAACAAACTCCATATTCTACATAAGGTTGTTCACAGCTATCTACAGACATAAAATTCTGCTTCAAAAACTGAAGACTATAAGAATAACCTCCAACTTTTAAACTAAAACATAACATTGCAGACTCTTTGGAAAGTGGTACAAACATTTTGAGTTGCTAGTCCACCTGCTTAAAAAAAAAAACAGTGTTCTGGAGGTAGGTGTGAACCACAGTGGGGCTGAGGCTGTTCAGTAGGCCTAAGGAAATGAGTTTTTGATATATTTTCATTTCTAAGCATTCTCAAGCCAATGGAAAAAGTCAAACACAAAGAAATTCACAAAAGGAAACACACAGGTGGTATTTTAAGGACTCAAAAAGCAAAAGCATGAGGATCATTGAGGATCATAAATTTAGCAGCAGCCTTCTTTTGCTAGCTACAAACGTCCTGAGTAAGAGCTCAGGAGCAGCAGCTCCAGAACCCAAACCACAGGCTTCGACTCCCACGGAGCAGTCAGCACTTCTATATTAGGAGCAACCACCTGCAGTCAAGGCACTTGGCATTAAACCTGAATGTATAAAACAATGCTGCTTAAGAACACACTAAACCATCTAGAGAGGAAAGGAGGAACACGTTCCCAGGCTAGCCAAGCCTCTCTCAGAATGTGGACAGGAAAGGAAGGCAGCTGCTCTCACCAGCTGCCTCAGAGGACGGTGGTAGAAGCGCGCACGGCGACTCGGGTGCCCCTGAGCACACCTCAGCTCAGGAAAGGCTGTTCCCAAACAGCTTCTGCTCCCAGCAAAGTGCCAGGCACACCTCCTCCTGGCTGCCCTGCACCACAGCCTCACACCTGAAGCCCCCGAGATGACAACTCCCACCAGAGGCTCCCCTGAATTCCGCTCTCTCTGAAGCCATCAGCCGCCCGGGGAGCGGGCGACGGGCACGGGCACCTTCTGCCTGCCAGAGACAGCAGCCTGGCTCAGTGTGCCCCTCCAGCACCACCTCCCCTGCCACACAGGGCCTGGGGCTGCAGGGAGGGTGGTGACCCCACGGGTGCTGACCCTGACACTGCCCTGCAGCCCACGCAGCTTCTGGCTGTTGAGGACAGCCACGGTGCTCAGACTGCCACGTTGCTTCTGTGAACTCCATGGTATAACCCCACAGGGACTCTAGAACTGTAAATACCAAGTCCTGAGGAGGCAGTGTCTTGAATAATATGTATGTTTTTCTAAAATCCATACTTCTGGACAATGGGAAAAGCCAGGACCATCTGATGTGCCCTGCAGTGTAGCTGCACTGCAGAACAGCCACATCTGTGGAGATAATTTCCACTGATAACAGGAAGTGTTTGTGAAAGGGTGAACAGAGCAAAGAAATATTTTCTGTAGGCTGCTCAGCAGCTCAAGACAAAACTACACATTCCAGGAATGAACAAGCAACAAGAGTCACCAGCTGATCATCTCAAAACTACCGATTTCCCATCAAAACACAAAATTCCACACAGGAGGGAATTCATGACCAGCTTTTCCTCTTCACACGTTCAAACACTTGAATTTACCTCTGCTGCTTCTGCATTTTTCTCTCCTGATTTGGAAGAAGCTTCATTGGCCTTCTTGTCACCGTGCTGCAAGTAGAGAAAATACAAGTGTAGTTATTAACATCTTAAATTATACCTTCTAGGTAGAGAAATTCCCAAACATCCTCGTGCACACATGTGATTTCCTTTCACCCACCACAACGACAGAGAGGAACACTGAGTTCCCCTCCTCACCAGCCTCACAGGCTCCAGCAGACCCTGCACAGCTCCAGGGACAGCACCCAGCACGCCCAGCCCTCCTTATCTGCAGGAAAGCTGTTACCACCATGTCTGGAATTCGGGGGCTGATACACAAAACACAAATGCTGTAACAGCTCAGGCCTAGAAGTTCCACCATCAACACAAAAGGCAACATAACACAGCTGCTACCTAGGATTGCAGCTTCTGTAACTTCCCACAGCCACTGAGTCATCTGCATCCACGTCTGCTTTATTTGGGTAAGTAAAGACAGGAGATGATTTGAGACTGATTTACTCCCTTCTGTTTTGAGGGCTGAGCAGCAGGAGGTAGTTTTCTAACCCACTGAAATAATGAGTTCCTGCAGATTTTTCTTTACATGGCTATAGGGAGAAAGTAATGATCCGTGTATCAGTGCACTGCCTCCAACAGGAACGTGTTCAAGCACATCAGCAGACAGGATGGGAACATGCCAGAGCTGAATGAACAAATGAAACTAGAAGTAAAAAAACAGCGTGTCTCTAATCTGCTTCCACTGCCACAGAATCACAGAATGGTTTGGGTTGGAAGGGACCTGAAAGATCATCTCATTCCCAACCCCTGCCGGGTAGAAGGGACCTTAAAGACCATCCAGTTCCCCCCCCCTGCCATGGGCAGGGACACCTCCCACTGCACCAGGCTGCTCAGAGCCCCATCCAGCCTGGTCCTGAACACCTCCAGTGATGGAGCATCCACAGCTTCCCTGGGCAGCCTGGGCCAGGGGCTCAGCACCCTCTCAGTGAAGAACTTCCTCCTAATTTCTCATCTAAATCTCCTTTCTTCCAGCTTGAACCCATTACCCCCTGTCCTACCACTATAAGCCCTTGCAAAAAGTCCCACCCCAGCTTTCAAAAGAGCCTTTTTTGAAGCCCCTTCAGACACTGGAGGGCTGCAATAAGCTCTCCCAAGAGCCTTCTCCTTTCCAGCCTGAGAAACCACAACCCTCTCAGCCTGGCCTTACAGCAGAGGGGTTCCAGCCCTCAATTACCACCCACTATGGTGTTACACTACAAAAAAATTGAAAAATTTTTAGAGAGCTTAATAATTGAAGTCCCTAAAGTGAGTTTGGACACGACTTGACAAGCTTTAGAACTGAAACTGCTGTTCTCACACTCCAGTCGTGCCTCTTCAGAGGAAAAGCAAGCCTTGTGTGCTGTCCTTTCAGGTAAGAGAAGAGCTGATTTACTGCCCCACAACAGCACGTTCAGCACAGACACAACTAACCTGGTGCCTGTGCCCCTGACCCCCCCGTGAGCCCCGTGCTGCCCGCAGTGCAGCTGATGCTGCTGGCAAAGCCAGCGTCCTGCCCGGCCTTACACGTGTTTTATTCATTCATCCAGTTGCCTCTTCACACTTGAACATCACTTTGGAAGCAGCAACACCAAGTCAAGCCCAGATTTATTTATTTTCTTCCCCTTTAATTAAACCAAGTCACAGAATGCAGGAGCCTTAGTTCCTACTGAGCGTGCCACGCTTTTACCAGGGCCAAACCCCAGTGTCACCCTTCCTCCACAACTGCCTCCTCTTAGCATCACAGAATCACAGACAGGTTTGGGTGAGAAGAACCACAGAATAGTTTGGGTTGGAAGGGACCTTCCAAAGGCATCTCATCCACTCCCTTGCAGGGACAGGGACATCCCCAGCTAGAGCAGGGTGCTCAGAGCCCCGGCCAACCTCCCCTGGGATGGTGCCAGGGATGGGGCAGTGACCACCTCTCTGGGCAGCCTGGCACAGGGGCTCAGCACCCTCAGTGTCCAAAATCACTCACTTATCTCTTGTATGAATCTACCCCCAAAGGACACAGCACGTAAACCTGTAGCAGACAGGACAGAGCTCCACAGGACACCCAGCCCCTGGACTGTGAAGAGGGGGATGCACTGTCCTGGCGGATGGATGGAGCTCGGGGTGTCCTCTCCTGGGTGTCCCCACTTCAGTACTTGCCCACCATGGCATTCCCTGTTCTCCCACCCTCTGACCAGGCAGTCTGGGACAGGTCTGTGCTGCCACCAGAGCGAGGGCAGGACAAAGGGGCTGGGAGGATGTCCCCAACCACCCTCCCAGCAGAACATCAGCTCCTCATCCCTGAGGGGAGGGACCCCGGGGCAGCTTCACTGGCCAGAGAGCACAAGGAATAAAGCAGGACAAGGACCACAATTTTGCCACCCCAAATTTCAAGTTGGAGAGAGACTAAATATATGCCCTCTTCCCTCCAGAAGGCTATGTCAAACTGCAGCTGTAATAATGGCACTTTGACTTTAAACACTGTTTAGTTCAAGTGCAGGCACAAAGCAAGTATGGCCCAGCCAAGGCGATCCTTTATGCCCTCAGCTGGAGCCACACACTGTGTACACACTGAGCGCTGATACTCACTGGCCTCAGGCAATTAAACAGCCCAGGGAAGTATCACCTCCCCTGACAGTCTGCCCTCCTGAGGAGGCCACCTCAGAAAGCACAGCTGCCTCACACACCTTCCACAATGACCATGCTGGTTCCCTGAGTGACTGATGCCCGAGACACGAGATGGGTGCCCAAAGCCTGGGTGTTGTGGGACAGCACACACACTGCTCCTCACGCTCCCAAGTGGGTGACAGAGCTGACTTTTCCTCTGGGCACTCCTTCCTTTTTCTTCTCATCTTGCCTTAGAATGCCAAAGAAACATACCCACCACCCTGTCACACAAACAGGGGCCCTACAGTTGACGTTCCATTTCCAGCTGGACTAATGACTCAGGGGGGTTCCTTAGAGCAGCTAAGCTGGCTCTAAATATTTCCCTACTTTACTAACTAGAAACAAAATACTCAAGCCCAGCCATAACCACACGTTCACCAAGCGAACACAAACACTTATCCCAAGATCTCCATCCTGTTTTACAGCACACAAAAATGTCACAACACCCTTGTTTTATGGAGGCACCTGTAACTTCTGTTCAGAGAGCACTCCTAAACCCGAAAGTAGCTGCCCCAGGTGAAAAGCACGGAGCAAAACTCTAACATCTGAACTCACAACTATGTTCTCAGCACACGTTAGGAAAAGCCAGACCTCAGCTGAAGCTCCTGCTTCACCAAATTCCTTCCAAGCCCCTGGAGCCCCATGGGTGTTAACGAGCCGTTGGTTCAGCTCGGCTGCGCAGCGTCTCCAAGGACCGTGGGGATGGCAGGCTCAGGAACAGGCTGAGAAGGGACATCTCCTCGCAGGAGTCTCAGCTCAAGTCAACCAAAGTTTCATTACAGACAGTAAAGGCAACGTATGATTTTAGCAGACACAAATCCAATCCTGATTTTCAGTTGCCACTGGGAAGAAGACAGTGATTTGGATGCTGCTCAGAAAGCCGCCAGGCAGAAAGGTGTCAGGAGAACGACAGTCCAGCTGTGTAAGGAACGGAGCAGTGAAACCTAGATTCCTCTTACAGCCCCTTCTGCTTTAAACAGACCAGCCAGAAAAAACCTTGGTAGAGCACCCAGCAAACACCTTCTGTGTGTGCTCCTCTCTCACACCTTTTCTGCTTCACTTATTCATCCTTTAGACCACAAGGTCCTCCAGCCAGACGCTGCCCTGTGTGACACGTGCGCAGCGCTGGAGAGGACTCAGCCTCACGTGGAGTCCCCCAGCTCCCACCCTGTTGCCAGTAACTACAACAATGGGCTCCAAGAGGGGCCATGGAGAAGCAGCTTCCTTACCTGACCACAGGTAGTCACGTCTTGGTGTCTTTCTTACCCTTGATTCAATAACCAAGGCTACCCAGACCCTGAGCTCTGGTGTCATCAGCTAAGGCAGACAGACATCCCCAAACCTTCCTCCCAGTGACTTTGTGTCACCTGCTCCACAAAGTATCATGGATTTGACATGTCATAAGGAATGACCACTGAAAACATTACTAAACATGGATATAAGCTACTTCAGAGCAATTTTAAAGGACAGTTGTAAATACAACAGATTCCAACTACCCAATTATACATTGGGGAGATACATTAAAGTGATGTTTTCTCTTAAATCACCTTGCACAACGCATACTTTACATAAAACTCCAACAGAACGCAAACTTTCCTTCTCTGCTCCACACAGACACCGCCTCCTGATAGGACGAATAAACTATGAAGAAGAGTTTCTAAAGCAACTGCAGGTTCTTTAAAGTAACAAGCCGCGACCCAAGTCCGGGCAAACCGCACAGAGGCATCCGAGAGATGTGGTTTACTCAGGGAGTATTTGGCAAGCGTCGGCTACTCCTGGCAGCCTCAGCACCCACCTACAACACGGAACACGGTTCTGAAAAAAGGCACACAGCGCAGCTTTGTCCAAAGCAGAAACGAACCCTACAAATTTTGCCTTCCGCCCCAAACTGCCGTGTTCTGCCCGGGCAGCGACGTTTGACAAACGCTAGCGAGCTCGCGTTATTCGGAAGATGACGAACAAGAACCAAGAGAAC
>NW_008618908.1:325-572 GCF_000691845.1 Merops nubicus | reverse complement strand
TCGGGGCTCCTGCCGCGGTCTCGGGAAGTCGCACGACCTCTCTGCCTCAGTTTCCCCACCCGCAAGGCGGGGACGATTCTCTACTTACCTCACCGGGCTGTTGTGAGCAGTGTGTGAAGTGTTCTCTAAGTGTGACATATTCTTATTCTTTTGTGTCATAGGATTATTGTGGGCGGCCCCATCTCCTCCATGGCGCCGGGGGCACCGTGCTGCCAGGGTGGGTGCACCCCGGTCCCCGACTGCAGGG
>NW_008618908.1:0-201 GCF_000691845.1 Merops nubicus | reverse complement strand
CAGTTCCTCCCGGGCTGCCGCGCGTCTCTCGCCCTCCTGCGCGGGGCTGTACGACTGTCGTCTCCTTAGCAACATTTCCTGACTTGATGTTGTGATTCTTACTATTGTAAAGGGTTGAAATAAAGCTTCTAGATGTTCCTCCTCAGCTGGTGTGTTTCTGTGGCATGGGAGGGCCGGGCAGGGGGCGTTGGCTCCATCAGG
>NW_008618907.1:1597-1954 GCF_000691845.1 Merops nubicus | reverse complement strand
GAGCTGTGCAGAGCCAGAAGGTCTCCCCTGAGCCTCCTTTGCTCCAGGCTCAGCACCCCCAGCTCCCTCAGCTGCTCCTCCCCACACTTGGGCTCTAGACCCTTCCCCAGCAGCTCCGTTGCCCTTCTCTGGCCACGCTCCAGCCCCTCAAGGGCCTTCTGGGAGGGAGGGGCCCAAAACTGCCCCCAGGATTGGAGGTTGCAGCACATCAGAACCTCCACCCCCCAGCCGATGGGAACCTCCTCTTTGCTTTCACCACCTTTCCACTCCTGGATGTGCCCCAGGCCGGGTGAGGGGAGGTTGGCACGGGTTGGGCACAGGGAGGTTGGCACCAGCTGGGCAAGGGGAGGTTGGCAC
>NW_008618907.1:1044-1492 GCF_000691845.1 Merops nubicus | reverse complement strand
CCTTCGGTGAGCGCATCTGTAATTCCCCTCCAATTACCCAGGCAGGGCTTGGGCTGCTCATTCACCACTTGGAAAAAAAAACAATCAAACCACCCAAAACAAGAGAAAATTCAGCTCTGTCTGAGGGGGGGGTTGGAGCCATCCGGGAGCACCCGGTGCCCCCGAGAGGGGGAAGGGCAGAGCCACCACCGGGAGCTGAAAATAGGTCTCGGCTCAGAGCAGGGGGGAGGAAAACTGGAAAAAAAAAAACCCTAAAAGCCAAGGATTTGTAAACGAGGAAATAAGCTGCAGCAGGAGGCAGCTGCAGAGGTAGAGCTCCAAATGCCAAGCAACCAGGAATAAGCACCTACAGCTATTTTGGGCACCAACAGGAGGCCTGTGCCTGGAGGGGGGGGGGGGAGGCGAGGGCCGGGGGCACCCGGGGCGGCCCAGCCCCCCCAGAATGCCC
>NW_008618907.1:0-684 GCF_000691845.1 Merops nubicus | reverse complement strand
GGGAGGCCTGGGGTTCTCCCAGCACCCTGTGCCACTGTGATTTGCCCCAGTTTGGGGTGGGAGGCCTGGGGTTCTCCCAGCACCCTGTGCCACTGCGATTTACCCCAGTTTGGGGTGGGAGGTTTGGGGTTCTCCCAGCACCCCTCAACAGCACAGTCTGCCCCAAGGGGGGATGTCACGGGTCCATCCCTGGGTCCCCAGCACCCCAGGAGCAGTGGGGCACATCTGGCTGGCAACGGGCAAGAGGTGACCCTGTTAGGGACAAGCTGTGGGGCCACCAGCCCTGCTGAGATGCTCAGGGGGTGCCTCAGAGACGAGAGGCAGCAGCACCCCAAAGATGAGCAAGGCTGCGAGGGGTGCCCGGTGGGCTCCTGCCCACTGAAGGGTGCTGCTCAGTTTGGACCAGCAGCTTGGTGCCAGCCTGGTGGTGCCAGCCTGGTTCTGCCAGTGAGGACAACGTGCCCCAGCTCCCCCCTGCCAGGAGGAGCAGCCAAGGTCGCTGCTGGAGTTTGCAGCTCCCCGGGATGGAGTCTGAAGCCCCCCAGGATGGAGTTTGTAGCCTCCCAAGACCAGAGTTAGCAGCTCTCCAGGATGGAGTTTGCAGCTCCCCAAGGTGGAATTTGAAGCCCCCCAGGATGGAGTCTGAAGCCCCCCAGGACAGCCCAGCATGACCCCGCACCGCGA
>NW_008618906.1:1123-1446 GCF_000691845.1 Merops nubicus | reverse complement strand
GCCCCAGCCCCCTCTGCCCCACCTGCCCCTAGGCCAAGGCAAATCAGACCCACCTCAGCCACAACCACCCTCCAACTGTCTTCAAGCCCCATGAGTTGAAGCAAGACTATGGGGGTTTTCCCCACCCATGATGAGGACTTTCTGGGGTTGAGGAACAGGACACACTGTGGCACTTATTGCATCAGCCATGACCTCAAAAACTGCTGAGACAGCAAAAATCTTGCTCACTTACTGCCCAAAAAAGGAGAACCAAGGGACTGAGGTCTTGCTTAAGGGAGCTCCAATCTTTATTTGCAATGGTGGGTGAGGCTCTGGTGAAGGCA
>NW_008618906.1:398-1064 GCF_000691845.1 Merops nubicus | reverse complement strand
GCAGTGAAGGGCAGCCAGAGCCCACCACTGAGGCAGACTCGAGTTTTTGGGATGGTGGAGGTGGGATTGAGCCTGCAGGTGGGTTCACCTGCAACTTGGACCTTGCTGGGAGGGGAGTTGTAGGGCAGCACAGCTGAGAGAGGGGAGGAAACAGAAATAAGGTCCACGATTGAGCTGGAGAAGCAGGAGAAGGTGGTATGGCATGCAAGGACAAAGTCCTGTGGGAGCTGGCAGGCCACTGAGGAAGCCAGGAGGAGCATCCCAGAAGCAGGCAAGCACACACCATCCTCAGCCTGCACCACACGAGGCAAATGGGGAGAAAAGGGGGTGATGGAGGCACCTTCTCCTCTCCACAGGGCTCAGCGTGGCCTCCCAGGAGAGGAGGTGGTGGCCTCAAGACACACAAGCTACATCCCAGCCCCCACACCGCCTTGCTCCCGGTCACACGGTGGTGCTGGCACTGTTGTCATCCACAGTGGACTTGGTCTTCATCCTGCTGTCTGCCATGGTGCTGGTGGGGTCGTCGCTCAGCACACCCCGCAGCAAGGCCCTCCAGGAACGCTGGAACTTGTCCTTGAAGTCCTGGCCCATGATGACGTAGATGATGGGGTTGATGCAGCTGTTGATGTAGGCGACGCCAGCCACGATGGGGTCGGCCTCCTGGGC
>NW_008618906.1:0-371 GCF_000691845.1 Merops nubicus | reverse complement strand
CCCAGCCACGATGGGGTCGGCTTCCTGGGCGCCCTTGAAGAGGTCACTGGAAGGCTGGGTGGAGGCCAGGATCAAACCCACCACGTGGTAGGGCAGCCAGCACACGAAGAAGCTGACGATGACCACCAAGATGAGCTTGAGGGCTTTCTGGGAGCGGGCAAAGCCCTTGCTGGTCCCGCAAAGTGCGCGAGAAAGCCGCAGACGAAGCGGGCGAGGGCCGTGGCCAGCTCGGTGAGGCGCTGGTGGCGCCCCACGGCCGCGTAGTCCAGGACACAGGTGCTCTTCTCGGAGAAGACGTCGAAACGGGTGGTGCGGAAGATGAAGGAGGGGAGGGTGAGGAGCCCGGCCAGCAGCCAGGCGGCCCCGCAGGC
>NW_008618905.1:0-26346 GCF_000691845.1 Merops nubicus | reverse complement strand
GGGCGGCGGGTAAAAACGAAGGGGCGTTTCCCGCCGCGCCGCCGGCTGTGCCCGCCTGCAGGCCTGGCCCCGGCCTTCCTTTTAATCCTCTCGGGCGTCCCGGGCTCGACATCTCATGCCGTGTGGGGCTCCGGGCGTTCCCTCCCGCGGGGATCTGGGTGCAGGTGCACTGAGTAATCTCTGAGCATAATCTAGGAATGGCGTATAAATGTGGAGGAAATACCAAATAAACCTTTAAGAGAGACTTTGGTGTATGTTTTGTCACACAGTTTTGGTTTTTGGTTTTGGTTTGTGGTTTGGTTTTTGGTTTTTTGGGCCATGAGAGGAGCTGCCAAGATTGACTTTCAGACAGACAGTGGAATGAGTTATCACCTGTGTAAATCCAGGAAAACAATCCCTCTCACAGGCAGAGCCACACCAAGTGCAGCTGGAGATAGCAGCCCACCATCTCCTACAAAACCAGTCATACCACACAGATGCTTTTTCCAGCAGAGTTAATAGCAGTCTGCCAAGTCAAGCTACGCAGCAAAACTAGGCATGCCAGTGTAACTGTATTTACATTAGATCTTCCCCTCTGGTCATATCTGTCTGAGAGACACCTGATAATCATAGAATCACAGAGTAGTTTGGGTTGGAAGGGGCCTTAAAGATCATCCAGTCCCAACCTCCTGCCATAGGCAGGGACACCTCCCACCAGACCAGGCTCCTCAAAGCCCCATCCAGTCTGGCCTTGAACAGTTCCATATAATGTAAATGAAGGGAGTCTCAAAACATTAAACTATTTGCATTTTCTAGAACACTAGAATCAGGACTCCTGAATCTAGTTCTCTGGCACTTGTTCTGTAACCTTGGACAAATCAATAATCTCCCTGCTTTAAGATACCTGCTGTACACTGGTATTTTGGGAAAAAAAAATAATGAACTATTTAAAGTGTTTCTGATACTCAGGAAAATATACAGTGAAATCACATAGCATTAATAAATTAATCTAGTTTTATGAGATAAATGTTTGTAAAAATATCTTGGTTTTTTCAAACCTTGGATATTTTGGCAGTAGGTAAATGTGATGAACCTGAAGAGAGGTAGATTTTCATCAACTTATTACAAAAATGAAAACTTCTACAAGTTTTCAGGTTTACTGTCATTAAAGTACAGTTTTGTTGCTACTTTTAATCTCAGTATCTGTGCAGAGGTCAAGAGCACTATGATATTGCTACGCATTTTTTTACAAGTCCTCTTCCTTTCTTAAACTGAGGTTGATTGTACCCTTCCACAGAAGCAGCTATCTAATATAGCCTAACTGTTTACACACAATGTCCATCTGTTTGGACCATGCTGACCTTTGCTGTTTGCACGACTGTATGACTTGCATTCTTCTCTGTTTGTCTTCAGTGTCCTTATCGCAATTCCTGAGGCTAGTCCTACTGTATATTTTATTTCTCTTCAACTTGTCCTTAAATAATTTCACATATATCTATCTCCTAAGAAATTTGTCTCATGCATGCAGTCTTCTACTGTTTCTTCTTCTGCCTCCACTCTTGAATGTTGCTTTTTTTCAGAATAACTTGGTTCACATGATTGATAAATTGGCACTTAGTTGAAAACATGAAGTGTTTATCGATCCACTATTTCATCAGATTCCAGAAAGAAGCAAGATAAATTGACAACTGTGCTTTTAATATGGTACATGGTATGGTTCATACTTGCTACTAGCTATGTAAGAACACCCACAGAAAGTAAGCTACATAAACTAGAGAGAGCACTCTGGAAGACGGGAGCCTGCAGGAAGAAAAGTGCATATTTACTATTAAAGCCTTAAAACCCTATAATGGACATCAGGAGACCTCATAACAGCAAGTGTTAGGCTGTGGTCCCATGTCTGAAGTGTTAAGCAGCAGCATCTGCCTAAGCAGCTCTTTAACTTCACATTAAAAAAAAAAAAATAAAATAAAAAAGTTGGCTTAATAAAAAGCAGTAATAAAATTGCTAAGCAGTTCAGATTCTCAAGTCATGTCCTCAGTCAATCTTGATTTTAGCCAGTTGAGTTTGCAGGAGTAAGTCAAAGCCGGGAATAGAAGTTGTTATGGAGAGAATGCTTTGCCCCACCAATAGTTATGTGAATACATTTTTTTGAAATGGAGTCTATGTTAACAAGTAAGATGCTCTGATCTGGTTTCTCTCAGAACAGGAAGAACCTGTATTATTTGCTGTTGGCACTTGGCATACAACACCCAACTATATTCTGAAAACAACATATCATCTAATAGTTAAATGAAAAATCATGGTGTTTATTGTAGGTTCAATGTAACATTAATATCAGGGAAAGCAATTTGGAAGTGTTGTGAAAGGTGGTAGAAAAATGAGATTCATTTATGTAAGTCAAGGGAAGCTGTAAGATGGAAACTGTACCACGAGTGTTAGGCAAGTCTGAAGGCAATTTGTGTAGTGGTGGTCTCTGTCCTGTAGACATCCTTGATTTTTAAGTCCATATAAATTGAGAAAGATTTTTCGCTTGTTTATAAAGTTAAGCAAAGTACTATGATACTTGAAAATGTGATGACTAGTGGAGCAAGAAGGGCAGTTCTGAGATTGATGTGGTCTCCTTTGTGAAATCTGTGTTATCTCTTAGTTGTAGAATTTGGCATGGTTTGCAGGGAAATGAATGAACTGCTCTATTAATGCAGTCATCAGCATTAAGTGATAAGGTTTTGTCTGAAGTGTTATACCAGAGTATTAGTTTGTTGCTTGATTTTTACAAAAGGAAATTATACACCTGAAGTTGAGCTACATTTAATTATGGATCAGTTAATACATGTCTGTATGAATAAAGGTATGGGCTATTCACAATGACAGCAACATCAATACGGCTGATACCAACCAAGTAGAGTCATTACGTGTTTGGTCACTTCCTACAACTTGAAACAGCATAGGTGAGGTAATGTGGATATGGCACCAGCCACTCAAAACTCATAAGCCTCCACCTCCATGAAACATACACTGATTGTAAAAGGTTTGATCTTCAGAGTGGAGCCTACAGGGTGAAACTGAAATGGACATAAACTTCCTTTGATCTGCAGAACAGAGAGAAGAGGATAGGCTTCCATTTCTTTATACCTCCCCTGTTTTGTCTTCTTGTCTGTGCCCTTTTCTTAACCACCTCCTCCATGCCCCTCAGATGATTTGGATATTACAGGAACTTAAGTGGTGGGAAGGTAGTCTTTCTCAGCAGAAAGTAAAATTTGGGAATAATGTGGGGATAGGAAGATAGGGGCTGTGTGGTAAAAAAATACTTGGAGAGCTTAGGATGCACAGAGCATTGACTTCTAAATGTATTGATGCTTGCATGTTTTCTGTCCCATTACAACCCCACTTCCCTACTCTATGGGGATAGGAATACTTGTCTTAATCTTTATTAATTAACATTTTAACCCACAAGAGCTGAATTGCTACATAAAACTTTCTGCTTTTTCTTGCTATTTTTTCCTGTATACACCTGTTTTTAATCTCACTGTGATCTATCCTCTATAAAAACAAAAAAACTCTTACCTCTACTTAATCCCTCATGTCTTTCCAAAATACGAGATGAAAGATCTTTTTTTTTTTTTTATAAGCACACCTCATAAATTTAGAAGTCCAGGTGAAAATGTGAAAGTGCATAGGAATTACTATTATTAGACCAGACTCAGAAATTATCTGGTCTCCTGTCTGTACATAGATAGTCAGATACTCTGTAGACAGTATTATAGATTGAAAATACATGCTTTTATATTGGACTTTACTGTAATTTCAAATGTTTACACACTTAAAGTACAATGTTTGATATCCATTCTAATTATTGTTGTCATTAACTATTATGATTACTCATTCTGCTGGTCCAGAAAATGCACCTAGTGTTTCAGATGAGAGCAAACCACTGATTTATAGTAAAAATTGCACTTTGGTTTACTTTATTTGCTTTTCCTGTTAGTTAGTTTCTGGTATTGACTATTTTACAGAAAGGTGTCTTCACTGAGCTATCCTTATTGATGTGCTAATACTCATTTTATGAGCCAGTATCATTGGACAATCTGTGAAATTAATAAAAACTTTGGTTTTTCCTCCAAAATGCAGTAATCTCCATTTCTTAACAGTCAGTGTCAGTTAGCATTTGGTACTTCACTTTCCTATCTTGTTTGGACTAGGTGAGTGGGTAGAAGAACAGTAACTAAAACTAAACATTCCTGTTTAGCTTGTTCAGTTTTTCCTAAAGTGAATGACAGCTCAGTTTGATCTTGCAGCTTTTGGTGATCTAAAAGCCAAGGTATTTCACTGCTCAACATTTATATCTAGCTTATCTCAAATATTGTTTTGATTTATGTTTTATTAGATACATAAAATAGAAGACCAGAAGTCATCAATTTTATCTTCCTATTGTACTTAGAATAATGCTTGGTTAAAAAACTGTCCCCTTTTTCATCAAAAAGTGAGAAAACTGAAGGAAGTTTTTAAGGAATGTTTTTCTGAAAAGGCATTCATGAACAGTATAGTGCATCTTTGTGAAGGCAAGGTGTCAAGTTTGACATCTGAATTCATCATTTCAAACAAAGGCACGTAAAATAGGTTTATAAGTAATTCCTGTTTCGTAGGTAGAGCTGTGATTCTTTTATTGAGGTTGCCCCACAATTCCCTTATAAGTAGTGCTTTCCAGCTGTTTATATCTTTGCTGATTTAAAATGATGTAAACTAAAAGCTAGCAGAAATTTTCTGCTTCAGTTTTTATATTAACTTAATAAGAGATGTTATGCTATTGTGATCCAGTTATTTCTGAGAACAACGCAATGGAAGAATAAATTACTTCCAATATATTATGAAAATGTAACAAGCTTTTAGTTTATTGTGCTTCATCGCTGTACTTTGCAATGCAGACTCAAATTAGGCAGAGACTAGCTTATATGAGAGAGAGATAACCTCTGAAAAGCTGTGTCATCACCAGTGTTTATGCTATGGTTCCTTCTTATTCCAAGTGATGAAGCTTGAATTGTTATAGCCACTCAAAACAGAGTCATGTCCCTCTCTCATATTTGGTCTGGAGGTATCAGACATTAGGTTCAAACCACAACAAGTTCATCAGACCCATCTTTCTGTTTTCCAGGAGCTATGGCCACAAATACATATTATGATGATGTGCTCTTTAAAGAAAGTATAATTTGTTTTTAACATTGGCAATGTAGAAAGGATGCTAGTATCACAGAACAAGGATTTTAACACATTCTTTGTGCAGATTTATTTGCTTAGTTAATCACTGTGAAAGATCAGTGGTGAGGGTCCAGTTTTTAGACTCTGCAGAACTCTCTGTTGGCATATTACTGGAAACTACTATCTCCTACTTATCGCTATGGGGCCTTTTATTTAGTATTTAGTACATTTACACATTATACTTCTACATTTAGAAAGTACAGTATTTCTTATTTTTTTTTTGAGTCAATACAGTTGAGATCTTCTTTTGGAGAATCAAAGTAGAATTCAAATTTCTCCTCTGTGTGCAATACTTTGCATTTATTAACACTCAGACTCAATCACCCTTTTGCTACACACTCCCCAGCTGAAGAAAGATAGAAGGTGGAAAAGCAGTGTGCTAACTTCAAGCGAGTTTCCAAAATTTAAGTCCTATCTCCACCCATTGTTTCACCATGATTAACCATGGTGAATGATAATTTGTTCATGATTAACCATGTCAGAGACATTGAACATTCTAGGAGCCTAACGGTCTGCTCTTACACACTAATAACATGTCATGTACAATATCCGTTTAGCATTATTGAATAAGTTACTGACTTTTGAAAAATAACTTTGTAAGCCTACTGTAACAATTCTTGGCTTTGGGCTACCAACAGGGCTGGAAATTCCATTATTCCATATGTTCTGGTCCCTCACAGCTCCTGCTGCTACACAAACCACATCACCCTGTAAAGCAGCCACACACCATCAGTTTCCTTACAGATCATCTTATACGAGTCTCTGCAACCTTCTGTACAGACCAAGCAGTAAGCTGTTGATCAAGTACTATGTCAGTTCACAGGCTTTTCCAGTAATGAGTGTTTTATACCAAAATGCAGCCAGACATGGGGGCTGAGCATAGCTAAGGGGTTTTGGCTTTAAGAGTGATGGCACTGATCTGAATGCAGGGCAATAAACCCAGGTAAGGAATGAAAGGACTGCACTAGGATGAGGCATGATTGAGAGTGGAAGAGCAAGAAATCAGTGAAGGAGAGCTACAGAAACTGGAATGGCTCTGCAAGACAGTGTTTAGGAAATGAAGCTCAGGCACCTCAGGTCAGGAGGCCAGTGGAAGGAGACCCAGAGACCCGCTGAGCAAGGAGATTAGACAGGCTGAACAAGGATTCTGGTATTGGGAGGGAGTTAAATGATTAGGCAAGAAAAGCAGACTGGAGGTGTGTTGCAATACACCAGATAGGAGGATGGCACTCAGAGCTGCTGAGCAAAACAGGTGGGACCTAAACCAAAGTCATTGAAGAAGAAAAGTTGAAAGGAGTCAAGAAATCTAATGAGAAGGTGTGAGATGGAGCTGGCTGGACAAGGAGCCTGTAGTACCTGAGCTAGCAATTTATGGTGGAAATGTTGTAGGAGAACCATTTGACAGGGAGCTCGAGTGCAGTTCTTAGAGTCATAGAATCATTTAGGTTGGAAAAGACCCTTAAGATCATCAAGTCCAACTGTAAACCTAACATTGCCAAGTCCACCACTAAACTGTGTCCCTAAGTACCATGTCTACAGGTCTTTTAAATACCTCCAGGGAGGTATCCTCTACCACTTCCCCAGGCAACTTCTTGCAGTGTTTTACAGCCCTTCAGTGAAGACATTTTTCATGACATCTGAAGTAAACCTCCCCTGGTACAAGTTGAGGCCATTTCCTCTCATTGTATCTCTTCTAACTTGGGAGAAGAGACTGACACTCCCCCCTCACAACAGCCTCCCTTCAGGTAGTTGTAGAGAGCAATAACGTCTCCCCTCAGCCTCCCTTTCTCCAGGCTAAATGACACCAGTTCCCTTCTTGCATAAACCTGTACTGGAGTAGGATTGTACAGGTAAGTAGGCTGTTGCCTACAGGCCAGCTCTGTCATACATTACAAAAATATTGAGACACAGCATATGAGGCAGGCTTTGATGGGAAGAAAAATAACAGTTCTATGGTTAAGGCAGATAAACACTGATAAGTTCATCTGAACTACCACTTTAATTCTGCCACAGAATCACTGTAGGCTGCTGCCCTGGAGTTAGTTATCTAACATGTTCATAGTTGGCCTCTAATTGCATTTTTCCTCATTTTCAGGACATTTATGGTGACACGTATCAGGTATTTGCAGAGGTGTTCTGTGCTACTAAGTGACTGTAGTTAAGAGGACTTTTCTTTAAGCATAGTGTTTTTAATAATACACAGCACTTTATAGTATAGTTTTAAATTTTGCATTGTGTTTTGATGGTGTTCATTGAAGACTAGTGCTAGACACTGATTACAAATGAATTTATTATTACAATAAATACTAAACTGTCTACTCACTGAATGAGGCAGCAATACTGTGGTAAAAACATATGGAGCCATATGATTAAAGGTTGCATCCTGGTACAGTCTTAATTCAGATTTCTTGGGCAGTTTTGGACCACTTTTGTGGAATACTTGGGTCTATTCCAGGAGACACACGTTCAGAATCCGGCTGGCTTACTTGGCAACATTTTCTGCAAAAAGGCATTTTACTAGTGCATGCACTGGCTTCCAGGGGTTGTCATAACTGAGATGCTGGTTTAGATCTGTAATCTTGGGATCAAGTAATCTTCCAATAGATAGGATCTAGTTGCTGTCTTCCTCTCTCAAAGTATTTTAATTTGCTCACTGTTTTGAAAGAAAATGCACTGGTAAGAGAGTAGGAAGCAACAAGAAAAGGTGCAAGTAATGAATGGCAGATACTTGTCTAATGATAAGAAAATAGAAAACACAGTGGAACTATACAGAAGGTACAGAATTGATGGATCTTTAAATTTGATTGAGGAAACCAGAAGAGACTTTAGATCTCAGTGTTTAATAAAGAGCATAAAATCATTAAAAAAAAAAAAAAAAAAAGAGGGCTGGAGAGTACCTTCAGGATCATCCTGATGGTCTTCAGCAAAAATGGAATAGAATGAGAGTAAAGAAAAAGGCCAGGGAAGCAAGATTATCAACACAGTAAACTTCTTATTTGCATAGAACAAGCCGGGAAAAGTACTTTTCCTAATGTATTGTAGAACAGGTAGCAAAATGTGTAATTTCATGAACAAAACTTAGAAACATGAAACAAGTAGGCTTTTGTTAAATAAGCACAGGATCAATAACAGCAGAAGAAGCGGAAGGTAGACCCCTGAAAAATGCAAAGAAAACAGTTAAGATTTAAAGAAATACAAAGCTCCTCTCTGAGGAGATACATAGAAGGAGACTGCTGGTCTACTTTTTTCTTTTACTTTTAAAGAAAGGATGTTAATACTGCATGTTATTACTTACGAGTACTACTTACTAATATTACATATTGCTACTAATAGTTTTTGCTACTCATTAATATTACATCTTGCCACTAATAATAATTCATGATACTACTGGTAAATATTATATTTAAGCCAGATCACTGGGAGAAGTTATTAGACTGCTAGTACCTTAGACAATGCTTGCAGTTAAACACCTTTTAATTTATTCAACATGCAAAGATACTGCATACAGGGGTTTTTCGTATAGCTTGTGTCCACTGGAAATTAAAATTTGAAACTGAATTGGCCTCATATTATATAGGCCAATGTTCCACATGTTTTAGAAAAAATATTGTACAGGTTTGTAAATATACATGCATGTGCATGGTTATATATAAATACATAGATACATATGCAGACTTTCTGCTTTTTTGGTACAGAAATTGAATTAATCTCTTTCAGATAAAAAAAAAAAGTGATGTTTTATCCCATTCTAGTAGAAGGAAAAAAAAAAACACATAGTAGTCTTTAGCCTTAAGGCATAAAGTTGTATCTCTGTAACCAATGTGAGAAAATTCTCCATTCCTTCCTACAGAGAGCTACACCCTTAACCACAGCTGAAAGCTCATCCTCTGTGCCTGCCAGCTAGGGCACAGTTTATAAGGTAGGGCAGGATTCTCTACTCCAGCTCAGCAAGACTGAACCCACACAGTTCATCTTAATGCAAAATATATAATAGTTAAACTGTGTATCTTCTATTTAAGTAAATAATCATCCAAATTTCGTCATTCCAAGACAAATGTCAACTGCCAATTGCCCTGTTATCTGAATGAGACTTGAGTTTTTACCACAAGTAAAGACATGTTTCTGTGTTATTATCACAGCTTAGTTAATGCACTGAATGTTCACACGCTAATTTATCTCACTGACTTGATGGGAAGAGCATAAACAGGCAGCAGAAGTAACCAAGTAGTATGTATGGACCAAACCTTTAATAGTTGTGTACGGTAACTAAGCAAAAAGAAACAAACAGTCTTCCTAATTATTTTCCTAAACTTAGTCGTGCCATACCTTTGAGCTTCAGGAAAACCTGTGCCCTAATCTTTAAGCTTATTTTATATTTCTAATCTGAAACTGTAAATCATAGGACTTGACTCCTGTGCCTACCAGGGTAAATGAGAAGCAGAGCAGTGACATTACCTCTATTGTATTGTTGAAATACCTTTCAGTCCAAGAAGCCCTGTATTTCTGCAGAAGAGAAAGGTAAATAAAATTGGTAAAAGCAGGCAGGAGATCAAGGCACACAAGTATTGAGTAGTTCTTGCAGGGTTTACTTCAGGCACCATTGAAGCTGCAGTTTCTTAGATGGATGTCCAACAGGCTCATCGGTGCTGTCTCACAGTTTAAAGCAGTTGTTCCAATTACAGAGGCACCTTCCCATCTTAAGAAAGATATGTCTCTACTTCTTCCAAGATCTTCTCAGTAAGGAAAATCTGAAGCTTTTGTTTGTAACAGAAATAAGGCCTGTGTAGCAACATAGCACAACCGTAGCTTGTACTTGCTCTGCTGCTGGGAAGAGATTATCTGTGACAAAAAGATTACATGTCTGAATAATGCAGAATCTTACAGGGAGCAGAGCACTGACTCCTACCTTGGATGAAGTAAGGAGGCAAAGCAGTAATTGAAATCTCAGAAGAAAAGCTTAAAACGAGGAATAAGAGTCTAGGGAAGGAGGAAAGATAAAAGGGGCAGGTTCCTAAAAATGTATAGTCATAATGATCATTCCTTAGCATTTCTAGACATGGATAACAGGACTTCCCATTCACAGCAGCAAGTCTTAGACTCCAAGTTCGTTCAGTTCAGTTGTGGTCACATAAGCACTACCTCACTGGTTCAGTAAAATTTTACTTGTCTTCCAAGCTTTTGGATAAGGATCCAAACTAACTTTAAGGTTCTTCTCCAAAAATTATAGATTCATCATCTACCTTTTAAATGCAAAGTGCAGTCCCACAGTGAACATAGTACTAACATTGAGGATATTTTCACTTGCGCTCTTGGAATTTGCCTTTCAGAATTCTATCACTGAACTAAAATGAAAAGGCAACAAATTGCAAGAGAACTAATACAAAAGTGGAGCAAATACAAGAGTAAGGATTAAAATGCTCTAAAGGTTTGCTGTAAGGCTACATAATCTCCAACAGCAAGAAATACTTTCACTAACACCAAACCAAAACCCATAATAGCTCTAGTTTTCCTCCTAGTTTAATTAATTTCCAATTAATAAAAGCAGTGTCCTGAGAAATAACTCAAAATAACTGTATATATTGTAACAAATTTTTGGGTTGGGAAACCAAACCAGGTCTTTACATATTCAGTGTGGTTGTGAGTTTTGTTTGTTTTTCAAAGGCAATATTAATGCAAACAAGAACACAGTAGTATTCTACTACAGACTCTCTTTCATGAGTCTACATGAAACTCTCAATCAACCTTTGCCATAAACCCAGAAATTTCACTATGCTTGTGGCTGCTCACAGTATAGCCATTCCAGCATAAAGATCTTATTTAACTACATTCTAACCTTTTGAAGGTACCATTCAGCTTCTTCCTAGTTGGCTCTAATAAGTTAACACATCCAGCCAGTCTTCAGCTGATACAATCACCTGAGAAATATCTGATCCACTACAGGTAAGGCTGGGCTGACAGCTTATGGAAGACTCAAGGTTTCCTGGAGGACATTTTGTTCAAGATTAACACTGGAGAGAGTGGTACTGTGCATGGTATCATGCTGTATAGGTCTGGGTTTCTTCCCAGAAGTTTTCTAGTCAATGGAGGGCTAAAATACGAACAGTGTAAAGGTAATAAATTCATATTCTAGGGTCATATTTGCAAGAAGGTAATAATAGTATAAGAACATAGACCCGTGAGAGATGTAGATCAAGTCTAGTTCTTGTTATTGGAAGCACCGTATCAGCTTATTTGTTCTGTTTAGATTCACCATTGAAGATTTTGTTCCCATGTTCCCACTGGCAATCTGTTCTAGAAACTCGCTCCTCTAGGCTGAGATATTTCTCCTAAATTCTAATCTAAATTTTTAAATTGACAGTTGATGCTGATTCTTGATCATCACTGCCCTTTCATTTTAGCACATGTCCCTCCTCTGTGTTTACCTGGTTAATGTATTTATATACAACAATCAAGTCTAATCTTAGTCAGCCTTTTTCTTCCCTTGGTCACCTCAGGAGTCATTTCTGCACATGTCCCAGTGATCTGTGTCTTTTCTGCATGCTGTCTTATTTTAATATTCCATTTTGAAGTCTTTATCAGTATGACTCCTATTTCTTCAGGAAATACCTCAGGTGGTAAGTAAATACTGATGTTTTTACAACTGTATTACACTTATCCTGTATACAAACCAGATCAACCTGTTTTGCTGCTTACAAATATTGTGTTCTTCTTATAGCACATTCTTTGTTATTCTTCTTCAGAATTATGATGTCATACTTAGTATTGTAGAATTTAATTCTGTTTCATGTCTCCATTTCTCAGGATGAACCTTTTTTTTTTCTGCATAATATTAATACCACCTTCTATTTTTTTTGTCAACATAGCACTGGTAACATTTATGTCACATCACTAATGACTACATTAAAATCTTATAGCTTTCTTCTGGCTGGGTTTAACAAAATCATTTAGTACCATAACCACTTTCAGCCAGTTCCTTGCCTGTATTATAATCCTTATAAAAATTATCAGCTTTTCCAGCTTCATTAATAAATTTCTCAGCAGCAACATAGAATGTGTCTTATTAATATTCACTTGAATGAAGTGTGTCATATTGCCTAGAAAATCAAGTTGTGTTTGAAAAAAATCCACCAGCTAAGTATACTTTTACATCTGGTTATTCACTGCTTCAGTATTTGCTTTAAATTATTGCAGGCAATTCAGGTCAAATTCAGGGACCTTTCAGACATTAATTTCTTCTGTCCTCTCCCCGCTTTATACAGTCAGATACTGTACTTTGCCTGTTCTCCAATCAGATACCATCTTGACTTTATATACTTATTTGAAATACTTCCCACATAACCAATCCCACACTTCTTATTCTAATTTGTTTCAGGATTTGGGGATTAAGCTGTCCAGCCCATCTAATCTGAGTTTTTCTTCTTCACATCTCCCAATTCTGTATTTTATCTGTATCAGTCATACTAGCCCTAGGTTGAGGAGTATATTTGAATCACTCTTAGGACCGTAGGGAAAACTCCCTTCTCTTCACACAGCTTTCCCACGGATAAGGTAAAACTTTGCTAGAGTAGCCAGTGTGGCACTTAGCCACAGAAGGAGGCATCAGACTCAAGCTCTAAACTATCCTCTGCTCCATCACTGTTCAGTGTGGCCCAAGTCACAGCCATCCCGGAGCAGCTGAGCTGAGAGTGAGGCACTGACCAAGTACGCCACAGGATGGTGCCATGAGGTTGGCTTTCCAAATCACTCTGCTGTCGCGTAAAAGCTCTGAAGAAGCAAAGGCTAAAGGAATCAGTCCACGGAAATATTGTACACTTAACGGTGGGCAATATCTGTACTTTTTGTAATCTTGGCAGATAATTTAAATGCTACAGTTAGGTTTGGTGTTTTCTTGATCTGCACACATCTTCATTCCCCAATCTCATGTATGTATTACTTATACTAATGACTACATCAAAATCTAAGAGCTTTCTTCTGACATTATTGCTTTCTACAACTACCTAAAAGGAGGTTGTAGTGAGGCTGGTGTTGGTCTCTTCTCCCAAATTACTAATGACAGGACAAGAGGAAATGGCCTCAAGTTGCGCCAGGGGAGGTTTTGACTGGATATTAGGAAGAATTTATTTACTGAAAGAATGGTTATGCACTGGAACAGGCTGCCCAGGAAAGTGGTGGAGTCATCACCCCTGGAGGTGTTCAAAAAACGAGTAGATGTAGCACTTCAGGCTATGGTCTAATGGTTAGGGAGATGCTGAGATGAAGGTTGGACTTGATAATCCTAGAAGTCCTTCCCAACTATAGCGATTCTATGATTCCATCAGAGGTGACTCTGTCTGTGGACCAGCTACAGTCAAAGGGAACATCCATACTCCTCCCTGGTGAAACAGCATAGCCTTCTTGGCCTTCATAACTTTGATTTTATGGACTATCTGTAAAACACTACTACAGAAATAATATCAGTAGTACAACTACAGAGCTAATGAGCTACAGCTCTCTTAATTTTTTGTTAATTTACCAAAGGTGTATTTATTGATCATATTCTTTCTGCCATCCCTAGTCGTTAAACCAGTCTGAGTCATTGTTGGTCTACTTTGGGCATTTTGGTAGTTACGTGAGCAATGAAGAGTATATTTGTACGATACACCTGAGAAACAAATTCTGTTCCTTTCCTGTGCTATGTTAACATTCTTCACATGAAGAAAACTCAGATCTTAAGGATGCCTATATAACTGAAATAGTTGATGTGAGTATCCAGAGAATGATCTGATCTATAAAATAAAAGTGACTGACATTGTCCGATACTTTTTGTTGTTTGCCATAGAACTTAACTGTTTGAGCTTAAGAAGGAAATTATACCTTTAATTTCACTCTAGTAGGAGCCCTGCACGTGTTTAAGACTCTTCATTCTCTCAGGTTTATTTTGAAATTAATCACAAGCAGCTACAGGATTGAAAGCTATAGCTTCCAGTATCTCTAAATGCAACCCAAAACACAGACTTGTTGACCCAAGACATATACAAGATAATCCCAAATACAATAACTATATGCAATTTAAAAAAAAAAAAAAAAAGGCAGTATTTATTTATCCATGGGAATTCAAAGCTCTGGTTTATATGAGTTTTCTGTCTAGTTTAGATTAACATTTTGTGGTGTATCAGGCTAGCACTGGTAATATAGATGCCTTTCCTTATTCAGATTTTTTTTTTTTTGTCATTCCCCTCTGTACTTGTCTCCTGTTTATCTAATTCTCTCATTTTGTTGTCAGAAGTCTTACATTATTACTTGACTCAAAATTATTATGAATCAGCAGCCATGGGTAAAAATAAAATTGTTAATGTTCTCACTGTGTTGCTTATCGTCCTGGTTGCAGCCTTGTACATTTTTACTTTTTTTTTCCCCCCTAGTTTTTCAACCTTTAGAGACCTTCTGGTCTTAGTTACCACATTTTCATTTCAGCAGTGGACATACAAATAAAGAGCCATCACTTGTCTATGTTGAAACTTACTCTGGCTAGTGGATCCAGATGCTGTCTGGTGGAACTCCCTGATGACTCGCCAGGCTATCAAAATGTTTTCTAGGAAGCAAACGCTTTCAGTGCTATTCCAGAATCTTTATCTGTGACAACCTCAACATCTTGCTTCACTAGGAACAGAATCAGGCAACATGAGTGAGGTTTCAAAGCTTATTACAAAATACTTCGTATCTTATGGTAGGAATTGAACAAGTAGGTGACAATAGCAAATTACTTTGAGTCCGTATCCTTATATATTTATATTTGTTTTACTTTTCTATAATTGCTTGGAAAGAAACTTGCTGTTTTAATACTGATTTAAGATCTGAGTCTTGGGACTCTTTTTGACATGCTGTGTGAATAGTATCTGTAACTACAGAAGTGGGGAATTATGAGCCTAAGTAGTAATCAATAACATTCTGTTATTGTCTGAACTGCCTTCTGGAAAAACACTGCACACCTGATCAGGAATTGTTATAGAAGCTTCCCTATTTCATCACTAGTGAAAGCAAACCAGCAGCATTCCCATCTCAATACAAATCTTTCATTGTAAAGGAAGCAAACAAAAATTTCATTTATAACCACAACTTATTACAATAAATAGTTCATGTCTTATACATAATTCCTCCCTAAAGACTCTGAACATATGTTTGATGACACTTAGGCTCAAAACTTTTATAGGCAAAGTTACACCCAGGCAACTCCTAAGCCTTCTTATGCAAGTGAACCTATGAAACTGCTCATGACCATGGGGCTAGGTGCATAACCTGCATTCGCCAGGAAAAAAAAAAAAAAAAAAAAACAAAACCCAAAACTGTGATGCCTCACTCCATAGGTGTTATATTAACTGACAGGAATTCAGGTAGTGGCCTCTGGGTACAGCCAATTAAGCTATCCTACCAGATCTGGAATGTGTTGGGAGCAATTCAGTGACTAGTTATAAAGGAAGGGAGGAAGGAATGTGTCCTGCTTTTCCTTGTTAGAGCTTGTTACCACCCTAGGGACAAGGGAACTGTGTATTTTCCTGCTGGAGAGGAAAAAAGGTTTTATGTTACATCTGGAGCAGGTGATCTGAACAACTTAACCCTTCTTACTGTATCTGATACATTCAACACCGTTCTTTCACAGCTTTTTTTAATTGTATGGATGCAACACAGGAAAAGTCTGGTCTGCTGTGCCATCTATCTGCCTGTAAGCTGCTTGGTCCACATTGGATGCTACAGGGAATCACTGCTTATGATTGGAATTTTTTTAGAAGTTAAAAATAAATCCATTTGTTGTGCATCCCCAGTGCACAGGCAGTGATGCAAGTCCAGAGCGGTAGCAGATTCTCCCTTATTTGGTAACACTGCTACACATGGAAAATTGAAAACAGAACTTCACAAAAAGGAAAAAAAAAAAAAAAATCAGTGGAATTTTAACTACAGCCCTGTGCACTCTGGCACCATGGTAAACCACACAGAGCACTCACAAGTGTGCTATAATGCCTTTTGAAAATGCCTTCATATGGTCATTCTGATGTTCAAGATCATATGCTGCTGCAATTTCCTCCTCGTTCCCAATTTATTTCACTCATTGCATAATGGCATTGATGGAAGACCCGTTCCTGCAGCTTGTTCCTATAGAGCCTGTCTTCAAATAACAGGTTTTGTGGCTAGAGTCAGATTCAAAAACTTATTCTGAATCTCAGTAAAGTAGCTGTGACTCTCAGATGTCAAAACTAGGAGGGGGAAAAGAAAAAAGAAAGTAATTTGTCACCATGTTCATAAAGCTGGGTAACCCCATGCTACAGGGTGTTGTGTTTGCTAAAAGTTTAGTTTCAGGAGAGGAATTCACAGAGAAACACTAGATACAGAGAAATCATGATTGACTCAGGAAGTTTCTCAGCCACAAATAGCTGGAAGCTCAGAGAAAGTGTTATATATTCCTGCCCAGTGTTTCATATCTTCCTTAAGCATCCAGTCATGGCTATTATGAGAAGCAGGATACTGGTCTTACTGCATTCCTGGTCTTACCTAGCCTGGTTATTCTTATTTTTAATCATTACCCATTTCCAGTTCCAGAGTTCCTTCTAGAAGAATTATATGTTCTCATGTTAGAATTTTATTGCTTATACTATTGAGATTAATCCATAGAGGAGTAAATTTCCTACACTAATGTTTTTGCTTTGGGTCTTTTCAGTCCCACATTTGGAATCAGACAATTTATGTGAAAGACCTGATCCTTAATAATGGTTGTCTTTCACTATTGCATACTCACTACCTTGTGATTAACTTATTTTTAAAAATATTATACAGCACCTTTAGATATGCAGTTAAAAAGAAAAATACAGATATCACTTATTAGTCTTCTTTTGAGTCATTAACTGTATATATTGTGAGCTTATTGACCTATGTACCTTGAAGATAAGATAGCTGTTGCTTACAAGTACATATACATACGTGACCATAAAAAGCAGTACATATTTTACATATTTCCCCCCTCTTCTTTCCAGCTTCTGAAGTCAGAGGAAATTTTTTTTTTTTTGCTCTGCCTTATTTTGACCAGTGTTGTTGATTTTCTACATATCTCCTACCTTTAAGTCCTTTAATATTATCTTTGAGGATTTTTTTCGATTACCAGCTTCCAGCCCTGGCAATAGTATTCTCTGACATAGCTTTTGATGGTTTTGTAGGTCACAGACATACAGCTTTTACCTGCCAGCAGACTTCAAAGCCTGTAATATTCGGCAGCCAAGCTTGTCTCAGAGATTTTTCTGTAGTTGGAAGTTACTGAAATTAGATGGCAAATGCTCCATCAGCACTGGAGTTACATTCCTAGCCTAAAGATTGATTACCAGTATTCCTTTTTATGATTATATGCTGCTTCATAGCTAAATCTTGAAGGCTGCCTGTCTGCAGAATATGCTCTCCAAAGCCACCCAGGGGTATCAGTATCAGGGTAGCAAGGAAGGAACCAGCCCAGGTTTGTGGTCAGCCCCCAGTATAAGACCTCTGGGTCTAGATGAACAGAATCTGCCTCTCCACAGGCTTGTACCTACTCAGACTGCTCTTCCCAGAGCAGCTACTTTGACAGAGTAGTGTCTGCCAGAAAAAAAGGACTCAATCTGCAGTCATCTTGACTCATTAGGGCTATAGATTTATAAAATAATATTTGCTGAAACTAAAGTCCTTTTTAATAGTTATCAGTAAGTGCAAATCATTTATGGCTTTTATCAGAATAGAATTTTTCAAACACTATGGTATTCAATGCAGCAAATTGTGCTTTGAATTTTTATGCCATATATAACCAAAATTAACAGCTTTACACACTTCCTTTGTTGACCTTTAACTGTAAGAATCACATTGGATTATTTTACATAGGTGAGATGACACAAACAGATGATCTCTACTAGCTTATCACTGAGCCCTTCTGTGCTCAGTACCATATTTCAAAATATATTCCTTGCTCTATTAGATAATTTTTGAAAGCTGGGGAAGGACCTTTTGCAAGGGCTTGGAGTGATAGGACAAGGTGTAATGGATTCAAACTGGAAAAGGGTGGATTTAGATTAGCAATTAGGAAGAAGTTCTTCACCATGAGGGTGGTGAGACAACTGGCACAGGTTCCCCACAAAGCTATGGATGCCTCATCACTGCATGTGTTCCAGACCAGGTTGGATGGGGCTTTGAGCAACCTGGTCTAGTAGGAGATGACCCTACCCATGGCAAAGGAGTTGAAACTAGATGATATTTAAGGTCCTTTCCAACCTAAACAATTCTATAATACAGCAATTTTATTTTCTTAGATATATATCTTGGATATAGATGCATAAAATAAAAATGCTCCTGATTTTGTACATATTATTTAAGGTGTTTATCAAAGAGCAGAAAACCTGGCTTCCATTGCACAAGAATGTTAAATAAAAATAAATAACATATGTCATTTAAACCAAGGCCAGAGCCTGTTCTCACATCTGTTATTTGAATCTTATATTACCATAGCATCTGCTGTCTTGCAGCTAATCAAATTCATCATTTCCATTTAAAGCAAAAACAGGAAACAAAACAGAACGGAGAAACCACCATTGGTATTGGATTAGCAACTTTCAGGCGAAGTCCAGTGATGGGCTATAACGCTTTGTGACCCATGGCCTACAGGGAATCCTGTATTAGGCACCTACACTCCCTGTATTGTGAATAGGAAGATTTAGAAGCCTCATTATAGGGCAGCTGAACAACCTGTGCCCTGAGCAAGGAGCAATTACGTTCAGTAGGAAATCCCCTTCAGGAATTCAGGTGGTGCATCTAGGCTACAGGAAGGTTCACAGCTAACATCTGCCCAGGCATTGTCCCTTGGGACCAGGCATCCAGAAGTGTTTCATCACAAACTGGATAGACTTCACTGTTTTTACTAGAGCTTTTGAACTCGGGGATTAGTGCACTCAGAAATATTTAAGACATGTTTAGTAACTTTCTCATCCTTAAAGGGTCCATACCTATATCTTTGCCACTTCCATTTATTTATACCAGATCTGTTCACATGGACAAGTCTCACAACTGCATAACAGACGTTTCTTTATTTTTCATTATATCGCTTGAATGAAGATCCAATACGTTGAAAGAAAGGAAATACTGATGGGTGGAAAAGTGCAGAGTAGCAAGTCCTTTGTCAGAAGCTCATAGTCATGATCAAAAGTCATTCATAATCATCAACAGAAGTGAGCAAGTTTTTTTTAGATGACAAACACCACCAACAATTTATGCAAACTGTTTGATTAGGAGTAAAGCCCTCTCCTGAGGCTCACCTTTGTTGCTAAGCTAGTTACATGCTACAGAGTCCTCATGACAATGTTGCCTCAGATTGATCTGAATTCATTAACACAAAAAGAGATAGGCAGTAGCACTGTACTTTCAAACCCTATGAACATACTGTAGTCACCTTTAGCAACTTCATTAAACAATATTTTACCCCTAGTGTGTATACTCACTAATGTTCAATAAAGTGGGATATAATTTTAAAGACCTGAAGTAATACAGTTGATTAAGACCACAGTATCACAAAGAAGACTATAATGCTTGATTTGGTAAGATGTTAAAAAGAACTTGACTGAAATATTCAAGTTATAAAGTCCAGGCTGAAAAGCACTGAATGAGATCCTCGTACAAAAAATACCTCAGGTCACGTGACCAGCATATGAAATTCAGTAAAACTTCCAATCAGCCATACATTACAGCTCGGTTATGTTTTCCTAGCCTTAGTAATATTATAGTCAGATGCTACCTCTGTAGTTAGAAAGCAGAATAAACAGATCTACTTTAGCAGAGAGCTTAATTATCTATGAGCTGTAGTAAGAGTAAAGTATACCTTGCTCTGTAATAATGAGAATTTTCCAGTCCTTTTTGATCCTGAAGTACCAAATACTGGCCAATACTTATGCACAGGAGAAGACAGTTCATCACCTTTCCCTCTTCTGTGTTTGAACAGAAAATTCTGGCTTAACGTTTCTTTTTACCTACTCTTTTTTTCCCCTCCTGAGGTGGAAAAAATAATCCAGAAAACATACTTTGCTGTATCTGAAACATATATTGGCATAAAACCAAAATATGAAACAAACGGTTTCTTCCTGCACAAACTGTGTAATCACCAAGTTATCAATGGTGCTGATCTTTAGTAGAGTCTCTTCTATTCATCTAGGCTCCAAGATAAAAATATGATCCCTGGCAACAAAACTGCATATGGAAACCAAATAGAACCTATGAGACTAGCACAGAAAACCCTAAACCACAACGAGGAAAACTATTCCAGCTTCACCTAAAGCAGGTTATGAGGTCACAGCTCTGTACACCATCACAAACTATGATGCTTAGGTTTGCCTGCATCGAGGCAAGCCATACTTGCTCTCTGGGCAAAGTGATCCCAGTTAACTACAAGACCTTTAAGCACAGGGATTCTTGTACCCCAGATAATTTTATCAGGACTGGATTTGGGCAATCATACCACAACATCAAAGTTAGGAAGAGGAAGGAAGAGGCAAAAGCATAGATCTGCAAATAGAAACCACTTAATCACATGTAGAGCATTCCATTTCTACTTAAAGACCTTGCCTGCTCTCCCAACCTGAAATACACTGTTCTCTCTAGCAAAGAAACTTTTGTAACTTACACTCAGTTTTTCTGTAACAATAGCTATAACTATATTAATAGTTAGTTAACTATGAAGGATTAGGGGGTTTCTTTGCTACACTTGAATTGACTTACTGTTGTGTTAGTAATCATGCAAATGCAGAGGAAGGAAAAGTCTCTAACATATTATTTTTGTTTGTTTGTTTTTCAGCCAATTTACCCAATACTTAAGCTACTAAAAACTGTTGAGGACATAAAAAGGAATTTTTGCTTTACAGCTTAGAGCAGCAATGGCCAGCACCTTCAGAAGGATTTTGGCACGCTCCCGAGTGGCAAGAAAGAAACCCAGCAACAGCAGGAGCTCCCACAGCACACCCCAGGCCTGATGTCCTGAGGACTTTCAGAAACTAGGTAACACTGTCACTATATCTTATAATCTACTTCCAACCCTTATTTCAAAACACAAAACCAAAAGAAGCTACATCACAACCCCCTTCTCCTGCAAGGCCAATCAAACACCAATAGCTTTGCTTACCACTTTCTCTCAGCTGGCAGGCAGTAACCCTGCTACCAACAGCTCTGCTGACAGCCTTTGGCAAGAAACCACCTACAGGCAGTTCCCAGCCAAACCTCCTGTTCCCTGTAGAAAGAGCCTGTTTCTTTGCTAACCCTTAATTGTTTGGCTTCCTCTCCCTTAAATCCAGCTGGTACCAGTACAGCAGGTGGGGCTAACTGAGCCAGGGTGGTTAGCTTCAGGCCTCTTGGCTCCCAAAGCAGCAGGTCGCTCTGCCGTAATTACTGTTCATTAATAGTGTATTTGGCAATCTGTGAAGGTTCTGGAAGTTGTTTCCTTCACGCAGTCTTTCCTCTCATTCCTCACCGCCCACTGTCCTCCTTGGCAATTGCTAGTTAAGGTGGAAGGTTTTTAAGAAACTGCTTGTTAAAAGTTAGGAAGTGGGCTGCTGCCTGTGCCAGTGGCAATCATTTTCTCCAGAGGATTAGCAAATGGAATGTCCTGTGTCCAGTTGCATTTCTCACATCGTTCTTCCAGCCTTTCATAATTTTTGAGGAATAGTTCATGATGGTATATAGCTTATCTGGAGCTGGGCGGGATACTATGGAAAAAGAAAAAAAACAGGGTAGAGTTTTAAATTAGAGCAGTTGTTACCGCTGAAAAGAAAAAACCAACAAGTTTTGGGGTATCAAGTTTGCAAATAATTGAGAATAACTGCTCTCTATTAGGCTAAATATCTGCTTATTCATCTGAGAGAAAAAAAAAAACAGTCAATAATTGTGAAATAGAGATTAGTGGAGAAAGGGACTATTAGCAGGAGGAGACATGATTAAGTGATTATCTCCTATAGAAAAGAGAGAGGACTTGTTCATCATGTTAAAAAGCACGGAGGGATTATCTTGGGGGTGAATTGTCATGAGCCATTAAAGAAAAAAATGCAGTTTTTAATACCTGCTAAAGCTATGAATTCCATTTCCCTTGCTCATCTTTTGAAGTGATTTCTGGTCTGCCTTGAAGGCAGATCAGGACAGAGAAGAGAGAGATGTCTGATCCCTGAGTGAGCAGCAAGTCTGCAGGAGATGGGTGCTTCTGTTTTCTATCAGTTGGCTCTGTAGGTTCATTCCAGTGCATTAGTGGCTGCTGCAGTTTCACCCACATAGCTTCCCTAAGGGCATTTGATGCACTGGATGGATAAATGTAGGATGTTCTAGGAAGTGCGCGTGAATCTGTGTGTCTTGATGGGTTCTCAGGAGATGGGTGGCGTTTCTTACAGCCAAAATGGAGATCTCAGGAGAGAAAAAATAAATTATTTTCTAAACTGTTGGGGGAACAATTTTAATTTTTTATTTTCAGACTTCATACAAATAATTTGCAGGTTTGAGTTTTAGATATTATTCACTGACTGTTCATTAAAACTTAAAACATAGCTGTGGACAAGGTTTTGTTTTACCAAAAATCTCACATTATTTCCTTTAACAAGAGCTAAGTCTTGAACTGTTTTCTAATATACAAATGATGTTAACCTTTTGCAGGAGTCTGTATGTAAGATTCTTAGAAATAAGTGGTTCATGGTAATACTTCTTGAGAGCAGGATTCTGCTTGCTGGAATGTAAGCAGAAGGTGGAAACTTCTACCAAGTTGCCTCTCCTTAAAATTATTCATAGTGATGCTCAGTGTGCAGCTAGAATTGGGTCCCCTTTGCAGCTATTGCTTCAATTGCTGACTCAGCAGTTAACAATAGTAACAAATATCAATATCTCTGTACTTAACTCTTTACTGCAAGCTGTAATAGATATAATTTATGTCTTCCAACTAGTCTAGATTATTTGGCACATCTTCAGATACATAGACTAGAGACAGTATTTTGAGACTGATTTTTTAATAGGTGTCACTTTCTGAGTTCTAGTGCTGCTACCTAGAAATGTTTCTTCTCTTAACAGTGATTGGAAGCTGCAGTGTAGAGCAGCTTTCATGAGGCAGGCTTTTCCTTGGATTCCAAAGGGACTTTGCATGAGTAAAGTACTGTTCAACACCAAGAGGTGAAAAGCAGGTATTTGGTGTTTACTCTGTAGATTGTTTTTTGTTGTTGTTTTGGTTGGTTTTTGTTTGTGGGTTTATTTTGTTTGTTTGTTTTTGTTTGGTTAGTTTTGGTTTTTTGTTTTGTTTTGTTTTTAAGAGATGTTGTATAGATTTCTTTTCACTCTGTACACTTGGTTTATCAGGAAATAGAAGTGTTAAAAAAATCACACAAGTGGCTTTTTAGGAGTTAGAGATTTCAGTACTCACTGGAAAATTCATCTTTAATGAACACAAATTCAGTTTTGGTGTATCTTCTTAGAGAATACATTGTTGATACAATGTATTACTACTACTACTAATTGTACTACTTTTTTTGCTCCAGTCTTCACTATTTGCCTAATAACTGTTTGTTCTAAGCAAACTGCAAGTTAGATGAAGTGCAGAAAAAAGGTTACTTTAAACAACCTTTCATCTGCTCAATGTTGCTTCCCTGAAGCCTGCATTAGTGTTAGTTTTACTTGGCTAAAAAGGGGCATTAGCCCTGCAGACTAGCAAAGGATGACCAACATATAGCAGCTGTCAGACCCTTAATCCTCCTTCCAGTTTATCTACTGAACCAAAAGTTTCAAGCTGTGCTGCACACCTGGCCTTTTATGCAAGCTATATTTTCTTGAAAGTAGATGTTATTCCCATTTCTCTTTCATGTAGTATTTTCCAAGGCAATTTAGGAGATAGTCAACGCTGTACAGTCTGGGACACAATTGCAGCTGTTTTGTGCTAGTTTTGATTCAAGAGGAATGCAGACAATTCTGTATTCAATTTGGCAGCCAAACAGAAAATGGTGAGGGAAAAAAACTGAACAACTAAAATTAAAAAGAACAATTGTTTGTTGTTTTACTTTGAGAAAACCCCATAACTTCAGTCAACATTCACATAATGTGGCAAATGTGGGCTCAAATCCTTTTTTCAAAAGTTGTTTGAAGCTAGACCTCCCACAATGTAGAACACCTTTATGTTTTAAATCAATGTGCCTGAAACAAAATACATCAGAAGCATAAAAACATGTAATCCCAGTGTTTCTAACTTTTTGTCACTTTCGATACAACCTCTGGAACTGATTATTTTTTCAAATAAACGATTCACCAAAAAAAAAAAAAATCCTGAATGCAGGAATGTGGATGCAGGTTAGCTTATGTGGGAGCTGAGATGAGAGAGAGAAGGCAAATGCATGGAGGGGCTGAAGAACAACAGAATGTGTGTCTACTTCAGAAACACAGAAAGGACTAGAGCTGAGTATTTTCCAACATGTGCCTGGGGATGGGGTAATTATAGCAAGATAAAGCCACTTCTCTCTTCAAAAAGAGTGTCTGTAAGGAAGAATGACTGCTGTAGCTATATGCTTTGCTTTCTAACGAAGGTTTGGCAGACCAAATAGTATCCATTGCTTTGTATTCTATCTGTTGATAAGTACAACTGGAATTTCTTGTTTATCTTTTTTATTGCTCTTGTACACTTATCTAATGGTTTTAATGACTTTTCCCACAATAAAACTTTAATACTTTTTGTGATGATGTGATTGTTGATTGTACTATTTAACTCACATTTCCTAGCGTGGTTCCTTGCTTTCACATTAAATCAGTTTACAATTGTTTACTCGGGCCTGATTTTGACATCTGCTGGATCAATCACCTGAATGATCAAAATCCTTTGAAGCTCAAGGCATTGTTTTCTTTGTTTGCTTTTTCCCATACTTAGAAGACTTGAAGAATTTAGAACTGTTTACTGCATTGCTAAATTTACATCATACTTTATTTAGGATTTTTTTAAGGTAAAGTTACTGAAAATGCTTAATATCAGGTAAAGTTACTGAAAAGTGCTTAATATCAGCACTAGACATAAGTAATGTTACAACCTGTTTTAATTTTGTTGCTTAGTTTCAGGCTTTATAAATGCCAATAGAAATGGAAAAATGTTCTTCCAACAGAAGAAATTATGGCATGTATGGAGAGGAAGAAGGGATGAAGGAGGAAGTTGGTGCTCTAGCATAAAATCCTGAATGGATAGCGTGCTGGAGTGGTGGCTGGGGAAGGAGATTGGAGCAAGGATGGGGTATTACAGAATGGAACCCCCAAAACTGCTCAGGTTGAGGGACTGGGCCAAGAATTAGATGCTGATGGCTTTGATACATCAACAAAAGCATGTCCCATTCCAGAGCCTGGGCATCAGATCTAAGATTGCTGAATTTAAACGGGCTTTTGTTAGTAAAGGAATAGTGTGTGGGTTTGCAGTCCCTGCCTCTAGGAGATGAGAAACTACTGTTGCCATCAGTCACTGTGAGCTGACTTAACAAAAGTTTGTACAGGGATCTAAAGTTCCTGATGCTGCTGTAAATTATTTGAGTTTCTGTATGATGCTGCAAGTTTCTGCTTTTCCAAATTCTTTTCCTACTTAACCAGAAAAACGTGCACATATCTGCACATGCAGCTACATTCAGAAGCTAAATTATGCCAAAGTTTGGGCTGAATCCACTCCCATCCTGGAGGTATAGTCTGATGTTGTTACATTTTAATCTTGTTACTGCTTTTATTTTCCCTAAACAGCCAACAGGGATCTTCCAGAAATAAAAGCGAGATGAGTACAGTAGACAGTGTGTGTGTGCACACATCTTACTCCTCACAGCACTGGAAGCTGTACAATGAGCAACAGGTTGCATTCACGGGTGGAAAACGTGGGAGGTCCAGTATGAGAAATACGCTCTCCCCTTTGCCACAGCGCTTCTGTTTCTCGTGGGGCAGATCCCTTAGGAGAAAATCCCGTTTGCTAAACACCACGCAGGCTGAATTTGGCCTTTTTTTTTCCTCACCCCGAAGCACAACCGTTGCGTACAGCGGTGACCGCCGCCGGCTCGCGGCGCGGGGCGAACGATGGGTGGGGCGGTAGCGGGAGGGCGCATCGCCCCCTCCCAG
>NW_008618904.1:0-4382 GCF_000691845.1 Merops nubicus | reverse complement strand
GGGAGCTGCCCCCTGCTGCAGCCCCGCGCCCGCGGCACATCCACCGCGGCACACCCACCGCTTGTGGGGAAAAGGGTCGTAGTCGGCTGGAAAGGCCAATTTCAAGGTACTTAAGACACATTTACTTGGTTTATGGACAGTACAGTAAATATTTATTTTCAATCTCACCATGACTATAGTTTTAGAATGAAATAGAATGTGATAATTGAAGCGAATTTGGCTACTGTAGGAATTCACATAATCCTTATGACATTTATTGAGCAATGTGTTTGATAGAATAGAAAGGAATGTGAGGAATGTGTCTTTACAATAGGGGATGATAAGAGGACAGTTTGTAGGGTGGAGAGGTGCAATCACTGGTGCTCCAAGGTGATGAGTTGGTCACTTTCCATATAAAAGAACCAAACAAGAAGATAGGAAGAACCTGAGCACTTGAATGTAACTAAACAAAACCAGCTACATCCCGGTACTCAGGCTTAATAGCCTTATACATAGTAACCTCCCCTCCCATGGGAGGCATAAAATGAAGTTAATGAGACATGCAAGGCACGATGTCAAGGGGGGTACATATGAAGGGGGATATGCAGTAAGTGGATCAGGAAGCCTGTGCTCTCCTAGTACCCTAGTGCCGATGGGGAAAGGAGAAGGGACATATGCAGCCGGGAAATTAGGACAAAAAGGGGGCTGCATCCCCCAGCAAATCTGAGAGACCACACCGGGATCTGCCCGTGGACTCTCCTTTTATTCGAATAAAGTATATATTTTTTACAGGACTCGTCTGTCTCCTTTGTCAGCCTCTGACAATGGGATATTCTGTACACGTTCAAGGAGTGACTTAGAGCTTATCTGCACTGTGTCCTTAGCCTATGTCTTGCAGGGACTTTCTATGATGGCTTCAGTGCAACAGCATTTCTCTAAGGTAGAATATAAAATAATTTTAATACTCACCTTTCAAAAATCAATTGACAGAAGAACAGACTGGTTAGAAAACTTGCAGCAATCTGCTATTTTTGGTACTGCAGTGACTACAAGTGAAGCGCCTCTCCTCCTGTAAAAAAACGTGAAGAGGTAGTTAAGGCTTGAAACTGGTCCAACTTGGGTGGTTGCTTCTTGTGTTCTGTTGGTCCTACTAGGAATACGGCTACATGGAACCAATGATAGAAATGAGCCTCTGCTTACTCTTCTAATTCAGTTGACCTATTTGCAAACCAAAACCTTATATAATATTTTTTACCACCAATGTTAAAATCCCTTTGTAAACATCCCACATCTGTTCACCACTTTCAGCTTGATTAAACTGTATCCAGAGATACTACAGGTACGTTTCTCAATCTGGAGTAAATCAAAGGTCTTGTAATGATTGGAGGTTTAGGGACTACACTGTCAGCAAGATGTTAACTACTAGGCGCTAGTTTGAAACTCGGTGGCTAGAGCTGCTCACATACTCGATTTCAATTCCCTTACAGGAGCTGTCATAAAAAGATTAGTATTGGTTGTCAAAGACCTGGCGTGAAACCTACCGCCTGCTTTTATTTTCTGAGCTGGTAACTGCAGTTCTGCAGATATACAACAGGCAATTAATTTCTCCAATTAGCAAAACAACAAAGAGTTACCACAGCCTTGTGAAAGACGATCTGGTGGTGGGAAGAAGGAGCTAAGAGGCAGTGAAGTACCCACTTTTATCAGTGAATTGCGAAAAGCTAACAACTAGGCCTTTGAAAAAGACTGATAAAAAGGAAACCTCCTCCCCAAAAGGCACTGAGAACTGAGCAATTGCCAAAAGAAACAAGAAGTCGGCGAAATTCGGCAGTAATTAGGGGAAGGGTGAATTTGGCAAGGGGAGATGGTGACCACCTACTCATGGACCACCTACCCCAGTGATACCTCCTCAAAAGAAGGAGGGACAGCGCTTGGGTAGCAATTGACACAGCAAGCACAGACATTCCAACCCACCCGATAGGTGAATGACAGTGCATATGTATTAGAAAGCTGAATAATTAAAGAATTGTGTCTAACTAACTGGTGACAGAGGATGTTGGTGTGCTGGCTTTGTGGAATTACCACCCAGCACCCGTCTTCATGCAAGCAGGAGCTCAATAACCTCTGCTCTCTGTGGAAACCGGCCCACTGCACAGCGGGGAAACGACCCTGCCTTGGGGTAACACTCGCAAATGGGGATTTTTCTCTTAAAAGAGTCTGTGTGGAAAAATAAAGGCGCCTGTTCTTTTTTGCTTCACCCAGCCCCAGGGAATTGCTGTCTGGCGGTGAAGCAGCGCTGTTTCTCTGGCAGGCTCTGCTTTTACACCAAGGAAGTCCTTCTGATCTCCCTCTCAGTTACTAATCGCTAGACAAAGAAAACGAATTTGATGTAAAGCCTCACGAGGCTGAGCCTTCTCAGCTGCCTGCACTCAGACCTTCAGCTTGCAGAACTTTTCCTTGACGAGGCAAGACTCTTTTCAATCACCTGCTTTAGATAAACTTTCCCTGGGGGACACTCCCACGGGGAGTCTTGGTGGGTCTTCTGTGGCTGGATATTGTGTATGCTGGGCTGCATGTTATGCTGGAGTCAGTGAGCACTGCTGCCAAAGAAAGCTGTCCCTGGCTGCTCAGAATATTCTGAGGCCTGAATGGTCCCTCCCTGGTACTGGCACACTGTGTCAGTGCAGCTGCTTGGCCTGAGGTGTGGAAGCCAACCTGTAATTCCTCCCACTACCTGGTGTCTGCCATCACTAGTCAGTTTAGTTTACATCAGTGGATTAACTCCTCAACAACGAGGGCATTTTTCAGTGACCAAAACTGAGCTACTTTCACACACAAACCTGCTGTAATTCAGCAATTTTAACCTTACAGTTTCTGGTAAGGGTAAACAACCTATGTTAAGGCAGTTGTCTCTTTCTAGGTGAGTACTTCAGAATCTTAGTATTGTATGAAATTTGTCATCATACAGACTTAAAGTGTCTTGGAATTATTCTGGAAGCTAACCTGGAGAATTGGTCTCAGCCTGGCTGGTTTCTTCTATGTAAGTAACCATTACTTAAAAATATCTATTTTGTCAGGATAATTTCTCCATGTTTTCTCAAACCACCTGTATTTATGTGAACAGAAGCTGGCTTCCTAATCTGGGCTGCTCTTATTTTCAGCCCAAGGCTTGTTTAGAACTTTGTGCTCAAGGAAAAATATGTGACAAAGACTCCCAAGAAGAGTTTGGAAAGAAGTTGGCATAACTGCATGATGACAACAATGCACAAGTGGTACATGGAATATGAGCCATTAAATAATAAAGTATGTTTTAAATTATGCAGTTTGTATATAATTTGTTACACTCTGAATGAGACAGATGCTCTGTAATGAAGAACTTGGGGCTCCTGATCCAAAAATCAGAATTAAAGACTTCCACCATGTATTTTTAACCTGTGACAAACAAACTTTCAGGTCTGTGGAATGAAACAGAGCTGCATTTGAGTAGCAGAGTGAGTCCTGCATTGGTCACGCCATCTATATAGGGGAGTTTTTTTGATGTTTGTGTGACGGTACCCCAAAAATGGCATTTGAAGAATGCACTCTGCAGTACTGAACAGGTTCACGTGCTGCATGCATGCTGCAAAAACATGCCAGGTGACAGAAATGTTCGCAGTTGAGTAAGGTGCTGCTGTGCAGGAAGTAAAAGGCTCCAGATGCCCTGAAACAAACATTTCTTCCTATTTTTAATGGAGCTCTTTTCCATTCAATACTCACAACAAACATTTACACTTGCTGATATACCACGTAAAAAACCAGATCATTCACTTGCAGGAAACCCCATCTCTTCTCTCACCTGTTGGATAAGCAGCAGGAGCACAGACAAGGAAAGACCCAACATGTTTATGAAATATTACAGGGAGCCCAAGGAACAAGCTTTGAAGACAGTTGCGCAGGCACTTGTAAGGTTAAGTGGATGAACCATACTTTTTGGTGTCCCTAAAGTTTGCCACCATCTCGAGCAGCTATTTGAGGACGCAGTGTCCACGCTGTGCTTCTCCTCCTAGCACCTCTGTGCTTCTCTGCTGGCCCAGTGCAAACAGCAGCGGAAGCATGCCGATCACTTTGGGTAGGTGATGCCGTTTTCCATCCCCCTTCCACTTTTTATCCATTCCGTTTTAGAACAAACCCTTCTGCGTCCTAAGGATGTGCCGGTCACAGTTGCATCGCGCATAGCTAAGGCGTGACCGCAGTTTCGAGAGCCCCTGAAAGCGATTTCCATTATTTCCGTGTAAATGGCAATGCCATGTACATGTGATCTCCACGGAGCGCGGCCGAGTTTCTCGTAGCTCTGAAGGAGCAGGAAGCAGCCAGGCAGGGAGCGGGGCTGGGGCGGCGGGGGCAGGCTCTGCGGGGGCAGCTCA
>NW_008618903.1:14981-27153 GCF_000691845.1 Merops nubicus | reverse complement strand
CGGAGCTCCCTCTGCTTAGCTCCAAAATCCCCTGCTCCCCAAGGCATGGGGTTGCGTGGGTGCCTCCACCGCCTCCTCTGTGAATTAAAACAAGGAGATGCAAAAGCAGCAAAGGGAAAAAAAAAAAATTATCCAATTATCCTTCCAATCTCTGAATGTGCACAAAAGAAATGCGTGTGAAGAAACCCATCCGTGTTGGGTTTTAAAATCCTGCCCAGCATCTTCGTATGGGGGATGAGCCTGGGTCGCCAGCCGCAGTCTGCCGGGACCACGCTGCCCGGTCTGCCCAGGGGAAAGGTGAGGTCTGCCCGGCTCTGGGCAGCGCTGCCTCCTCTCTTGTCTGCAGCTGCTGCTGTAGAGGAGAGAGGGGGAAGAGGGTTGAAGCATGGTGGCTGTTTATCTTGCTTAACGTGGGTAATGAATCTAATTGCGCAATTAGCTGCAAACCGTGGCGCTGCTTCCTCGGCCCGGAAAGGTTGTGAAGGGGATAATCCCAAACGGATTGAATGAATAAATTGATGCTGATGCTGAACCCTTTAGGGCAGCCTGGTCCCACTGGTTGGAGACTTCCTATCGTCTGGGGGGTTTGTGCTGGCAGTATGCAGTCTTTTCCCTTCTCCTACCTGGAGAAGTTGGACTTTTTGCTTGAGTTGGTTGTTTGTTTTGTTTTTTTTTTTTTTGTGACTGATGGGAGAGAACAGTCCCTCCAGAGAACCATGGATCAGCCCAGCTAATCTATGGTGTACTTTCCTCCCCTCTTCTTGCAGGGGATCCTATGGAGATGATGGTGCTAACTTGGGTTTCTCCAGTTGACCAGGGAACGGGCATGGTCAGGGTGGCCTGGGTGGGGTAGCAGAGCTTGTTGGAGTCTCTTCAGCACAATGTCCCTCTTGTCAGTCTCTCTATGCCCATCCCTCAGTGCTTCCTGTCCTCCTTGCCTGCTCTACATCCCCACCCAGCACACTGTTCGCCCTAGCAAACCCCTCTGTCCTCACCTGCTCTCGGAAGAGATGTGCTGATAACGGTAATGGCTCTGGGGCAGCTGAATTTAGCCTCATCTCCACCAGGGATGTGGTGGTGGGTGCTGCCAGGCGGGGACCAGGCACTGGTCCTTTGTTTTTGTTGTTAAGTTGCCTTGTTATGCTCATGATGGCAGGAAGCAGGGACGCAGTGGGATGCAGTGATGAGAAAGGTGTTATGGAAGCTGCTGCGGGATCCAAGCTGGAAAAGTGAGGCAAGCAAAATACACCTTGCCACCATCTCTGCTGCCCCTTGTCCTTCTGTGCACAGGGCTCCCCCTTTCCAAAGGGAATGGATTTGGTGTCTTGCCCCTTCCCCCTGCCCTTAATTAGATTTGTCTTACAATTATTGTTTCATAGAAAGGCCTGGAAGGGAGCGGTGTTTGGCAGCTTGGGAGTGAGGCAGCTGAATATACTTGTCATCTGTCCCTCTGTGGTGGGAACAGAGGTGGCTTTGGGGTCACTCTTTCTCCTGCTCTGTGGCAGTGGGACTCTGGAGGCTGCAGGTTGGTGCTGGCAGAGCTGGGACCCGAGTAGCCTTGGAACCCTGCACAGTTTCTGCTGTTTTATTTTGGACATGCAATTACTTTTTTCTCCCTCTTTTTCTTTTTGCCTGTGTGGCATGGTGCTTCCTACCAGCCCATGATGGGGAAACCACTTCAGATCTTTCTAGTCCCAATGAAGGCACCAAAAAGAAGTCGGCTGCATGAAGAAAGGAGGGTTTGTTTCAGTTTGATGAGAATTTTGTCTCCACCAGCTGGAGAGACAGCTGGAGTTCTCTCCTGCCCCAGCTCTCCAGCCCTCGCCTCGCCAGTTCTTCACCTGCTCGCAGCCGCCAGGCACAGGGAGGGACTTGCCGAGTCGTGGATTCGAGAAAGCTTACAGTTTGGTTTCTTTCTTGGCCATACCTTGGAGAGCTTTCCATCAGGTTCTGGCTTTTCTGTGGGTTGTCCTCATCTGGTTTTGGAGAGGGTGGTGGTTTCAGGTGTTAGCAGTGCCGAAGGCTGGCCAGAGCACGGGTAGGATTTGCCGGCAGCTGCACTCGCTGCCGGGGAGACTGAGCCGCGCTGGCTGCCCCGCCGTGCGTGCTTCCCCTGTCCCCATGGCAGCAGCGGGGTAGCCTCAACAAACCCAAACCCATGGTGGTTTCTGGCTCTAATCCTAAGATTAAAGGATTGTTGGCTCTAAGCATGTTTCACACCAGGGTGTGGCTGAGGGGACCCCAAAGCACCCTCTGCCTGGGAGGGAGAGAAAGGGGGCTTTGGGGGTGAGCATTGCTCTCCTCTCCTGCTTGCAAGGGTACAGGTCTTGTGTCTGGCTGAGGAGGGAGAAAACCCAATGGTAAGAATCAGGTTTGGGTCTGAATTCACAGTTCCTCACTTCTGGTGAACCCTGCAGTGTGCAGCCAAGGAGGGGTACTCAACACATCCCAGGTCCCAGATGTTTTTCTTCTCAGGATGCTCGTTGTCCCTTTGTGCTCGATTTTGTCTCTGGCTCGTGCCCTTTGCAGATGCAAGTTTGGGGTGGGGACGCTGGCACCAGCACGAGGACAGGGGGCCTGGGCTGGAGGACTGTGCATCTGCCTGTGATATAGTCAAGCATCTGATCTGTAATAGCAGTAAAGAATAGTTTTGAAGCAGGGAGAAAATATTTGGATTTTATTAGGCTAAAACGCCGCAGTTGACCCAAAGGAATATTTTTGTGTGTGTAAATATGTTTCCATGAATAATGTGAATTTCTATGTATTTGTAAAAGATTTCAGAAGGGTGTGGGGGCGGGGGGAGGCTAATGGTGCTCTCTGACACGGCCAGCACTGCGCAGACGTATGGGAAAGCTGACAGGCACAGTTAGGCTACCCTCGGACTTCACTTTCATTCCTCGTCATTTCTAACGTGGAAGAAATCCTGCCTGGGCAGAAGGAAATCAGCTGGTCCCCAGGTGTCTTCCCCTGGGACCGTTGGTCCCCACGGGCAATGGATGCACGTGGGATGCCTTGTGTGTCTCTGTTTCATGGAGGCAGGCGTCTCACTGCAGCTCTGTTTGAGATTTGGTGGAGGTTTCTAGGTTTTTTGTTTGTGTATATTGTGTTGTGGGGTTTGTGGTGGTGGTGTGTGTGGTTTTGGTTTCTGTTTGTGTGGGTTTTTTTTTTTTTGCTTTGGTTGGGTTTTTTTTAAGATCATCAACCCTTGGTTGCCCAGGAGAGGGATTCTGTAATCCCTGATCTACCCCTCCCCCCAAAAAAAATAATTTATGGACAGCCATATCCTGAAGCTTTTGCAAAAGGCGTGGGGCAGGCTGAGCAGTGCTGTGCCAGGGCTGTGCTGGCAGCAGGAGCATAGTGTTGGGCTGGTGATACTGGCTGCTGTTTATTTGGGAGGGGTTTCTATCAGATGGCTCTGTCTTCTTGCTCATCTATTTTGCTGGGATCTTTGTAACAAAAGACAAGTTTCTTCAGCTTGTCAGGGATCTTTCGCATGCCCCACGTTTTGCAGGCTGACTATCTGAAAATGATGTTTTATCCCACATAGGTTTGAGTTCTCAGGAGAGTGTTGTTTATGTTTCTCAGTACAGCAATGAAAACATGTTGTGTTCAAAGCAAACAATTTTCTCATGTTTACTGTGTGTTTGCATGTACCTGCCTGTTTTCAGTAGAGCATTTCCCATGCCCATGAATATGATCCTGTTTTGGGTTCAAGTCTCCTGCATAGGTGCCTAGTCCAGGTATAATGGGGAGAAAGAACTGAGACTTGGCTCCTTCACCCATGAAATGGAGCTAGAAATATGAATCTAGCTAAAAAAGGCTCCCTTCATCATCATAAGCACTTTGAGCATCTTGCTGGGCGAGTTTGAACACAGGGCATGAGTTCTCAATCTCCCTCTCTATTTGCCTAATTTTTTATGTCCTACCTGCCTTTGTATTTTCCACCTTGGGCTACCTTTGACCAAAAGCGGCTGAGAGCTTGTGTTGCAGAGATACCAGTTTCTCCCAGGCATGAACCAGTAGGACTAAGGCATGAATTGATAGGAGAAGTCACAGTCTGGTAGGAAGAACCACTCTCCTCTGTTCCCTGTCACATGCCAGCAGGCAGTGATGATTCCTCATGCCTGAGGGTCTCTGGGGCTCCACTGCCACAGTGAAAGGTTTGTCCCACATGGAGGCATCCTGCTCTTCCTCGGTGCAAGTGCCTCGAAGGGCAGAGTACGCTGGAGGAGGCTTCCTCAGCCCACACTTGGGCACTGCGAGCCTGCTGGGCTCGGTGTTGCTCCTTCCCAGCTGTCTCCCCATCGCTGTCATCCATACATTGTCTCTCTCCTCTCCTTCCCTTGTGGGCTTCATTTCCTAACGCAGCTCTTCAGGAGAGCTTTCTGTCCTTGACAGCGGAACAAATCCCTTTTCACGCGACCATCGCTCCCCGGCCCCCACTGTGCAAAATCTCCCTCCCTGGTACGTCTGTCCCTCTGGAATGAAAACCACCGTCGCTGTGGGGAGGTGAGCCCCCAAAATCCCTCTGGGCAAGGTCTCCTGCCCTGCAGAGGAGCTAAGTGGGGTCTTAAAAGTAAAACAAGAGGCAGGGGTAATTCCTGGAGAATCCACCATGTGGATGTGATTCATCCCTTGGGATGTGCAGCCTCTCCTCTGGTTTTGTGCTGCAGAGCTCCTTGGATGAGCCTGGAGCCTGTGGGTGCCAAGAGCTCCTTCTTTCCTGTCTGAGGCCAGCAGGGCCACATTAGAAGTTGATTTTTTCCTGTGTAGCATCACACAAGGTGGCTAAGTGGGAAGAGGGAGGTGAGATTTTTCTCTTTTCTATTGAAAGCTTAGGGAAGTATTTGGCAGGAAAAATCTGAGGAGGGGATAGAATTCGTTTACAGGACATGAAGACAATTCTCAGCTGCTGTATTTATTTTTTTTTTTTTAATTTGAAAAAGTCAGTCTCGTTATTTCTTCCTTCCAGCTCCTCCTGTCATAAAAACATAGGGATGCTTTTGCTCTCAAAATTCTGCTTGCTATTTGCTGGCTCTGTTAAGTCTTTTTTCCTGGAAAACAGCATCTTGGCTATGCAAAATGTTGGTTACCTTTGCAGTGATGTATCTAAACAGGAGAAAGGAAATGTCACACGTTCAGAATTGCCTACACGAGTGATGCTGTTGGATGAATAAATTCATGGATGCTGATAGTGAAGGTGGATGTTTTTCTACACACAATCCTAAAATTCTTGCCTGATGACTTCTGTGTCAAGCCTGGATTGGGGCTGCACTACAACACATCTCTGGGGCATCGTTTCCATTTCTGTTCTTAGAAGGGACTATCCAGTCAATGGGAGAGGAGGGAATGGCAGCTATACTGTGTGTGTGTTGGGTGTGCAGGACCCCAGCCCTACACTGGATGTTGAGGATGGGCAACAGTCTCCTCTCTCCTCGCAGACTACTATCTGTAGGGTTGAAGGGGAGGAAGAGGCTCCTCTGGAGCATGAAGCTCAGCCAAGCCAAGATCTGAATTGCCTGATGGAGATGCTGGACTCGATCAGCATGGCTGCAGGGAGAGCTGAGAGCACCTTGTTCACCTGAACTGTGTCTGGGATCCCAACTGCCCTCTTGGCTTGGGTGCCTGTGGTCTCTAGTCTGGTGGGATGTCTCAGGCTCGTGTGTCAAGTCTCACTTGTGCCAAATGGGTGGCTGGCTGGGTTGGTGATGGGGAGCAGAAATACTGAATTATGTATATCTCAGAGCCTCTGCTGCCGGGCAGAGTGCTGGAGTGGTATCGAGCAGATCCTTTTAAACAGCAGCGTGGAAGTGGGAGCTTGGTTAGGAAAGCCATTAAGTGTTTGAATCTTCTTGATGCCTTCTCAGGTGAATGCTGCTCCTTCCTTCTGCGTCCGTAATTATGAAAGGCTGAAAGAGCAACCTCAACAGGCTGGCTTAAAAGTTTAATGAAGCTTAAAGTCTTGTAGGTTGAGCTCTTGAGTCTGAGCTTGTTTCAGCTCTGGCCTTAGGAAGGAGGCTTAACCAGAAAGGGGGAGAGGCTTCCTGCATGCATTACCTCAAGGACATTAAAACCCACGTTGTTGGGAGGTGCTCTTATGAAGATGGATTAGGAGAAATTAATGGGAGAAGACATCAGAGATGGGTGAAGGGCCCTGCATGAGGAAAGTAGGTCCAAGTGAGGTGTTTATTCTTGGCAGGGGGAAAGCTGCCAGTGGGATGAGATTTTCTGGCCCCTGCTGAGCAAGATGCATGTATGACTGATGCCCTTTGCTCTGCAGCTCCAAACCTGGGTAGTGCTGATGGATGAGTGCCAGGGTGCAGCAGGATCTGGGTGGCTTACCTGCTCTGTCTGGTGTAACATGCTTCTCGCAGCACCCACCAGAGACGCTCCAGGCTGGGGAGGGTTGCTGGCATGCCTGCACTGGCAGCCTCTGACTGGGTCCTAGCAAGAGCCAGAGTGTCTGTGCCCTTGGCAGAGTCTTTATGCGAGTTTCCTCCGCAGCACCAAACTCCCCTCTGCACCTTGGTTTTGGCTGCTGAGAGGTGGAGCTGAGACCCTGAGCAGCCAGCCAGGGTGGGCTGAGGGGAGCAGCATTCCCTTTCCAGGTATGCTGCATTGTGAATCTCCACCAGATCCCATTTTTAATTTTGTGGTAAGGGTTTGGAGAGATAACCATCTCTGGGCGAGTGTGCGGGGCTCCTGCCTGCTCCCAAGGCTTCACCTTTCTCCTCTCACCTCATGATGAAACTGTAGCTCTTCATGGCTGGGGTGAAGGTGGAAGAAACATGGTCAGTGCTTTGATGCTGGGGTATGTGTGGGGTCATAACTAGCTTCATGGGACCGTTTCTCCATGGCCAGCCAAATTCAGAGGCACTGATGCCACCAATCCTTACCCAGGCACAGTGACATGAGGTGGTGAATCTGGCTGCTAAGCCAGAGAGCCCAGATCCACCCTACTCTCCTGGGATGGCCCATCCCCATCCTCCAGAGAAAGCGCAGTTTCCCTGCCAATAATGTCTTTATGCTATTTCCAACTGCACAACAAAAATCCCAGGAAATCCCTGAATCCTTGGCTTTTAAAATAAATATACTCCCACCTCGAACTGATTTATTTTTGCCTGTTTCAGGCACGTCTGCCTCCAAATACCATTGGTTCCTTCCCTCCCTGGCTTGATGCCTACAGAACACCGTTCTCACGCAGGACAGCTGTTGCCCTCACCTCGGGGTGATGCTTGGTGGTTGGCCTGGGAAGAACATTGGGCACGTTGTGGGTGGAAGGTACTAATGAAATGAAGGCCAAATCTACGTCTTCCCCTTTAGTGCTTTTGTGCTGGAAAAGTGCAGCAAACCGATGATGCATCTTGCTGAAGATGCTGGGTTTTTTTTCCCATAAGGATTAGTGGTTCAAGAGCGGGGATTTTCAAACTGACAAGCACTTGGCAGAGAAATAATTACAGCCTTTTTATGCTTTCTGTTTCCTAAGTAGGTCTGAATGACACTTTCCCTTGAGGCATTTTTTTAAAGCCCACAAAAGGGGGGGGAAAAAAAATGTGTATTTCTTCAGTGTCCTTGAAAATATGCAAGATGTTTGTGGAGAGCATTTAAGTTTCAGCTATAAGTTTTTTTGCGTGTGTGTTTACTTTAACCATGTCCAATCAGCCAAAGTTTCTTGGCTAGGGATGCTTCAGAAATGGATCTTTGAAATGGGAAATGGAGGGAGATACATGTGATCACTTCTTGGCCATCTCAGGAATGTGGGTTTTGCCTCTGCAGTATTTTCCCTGGGGTTTTTACCCCACTCCTTGCTGTAAGAGAAGATTTCTGGGGCTAGCAGGGCTGGTTTTCCCTGTCAATATCCATTATTTGCTTGTGCTGAGTTGCTGCACAGCCCGCTGGGAAACCACGGCCATGCCCCTTTCATCAGCATCCCAGTGGGGCTCACCCAGCCCAGTCCTCCACTGGGTCCTCTCCCCACCTCCACCTCCATCCTGACTCCTTTAGCCAGCCTTTTTAATTCAAAAAAAGTCAGTGTGATGTGGAAAAAGCCACCCAGGGATGGGTGAGGGCAGCTCCAAGGCACATGTGACCTTGTGCCTTTCATCGCCAGCAGAATTCACCTCCTGTCAATTTCTGTGCAAGCCCTTAATAAGGTACCCTAATTTCCCGAGCACACCAGGTACCCCCATGTCGTGGCGTGTTTTACCATGGCTCAGTCCCAGCCCAGAGCCTTTTGCTCCCTACTTTTTGTCCCTCCCTGGGAAGAGCTCTCCTGAGGATGCTGTCCGAAACCCCGGTTACCCTGCACCCGACTGGTGAGGTGTTATCCATCCATCCCTGATACTGAATGCTGCTTGTGATGGAAGAGGGGGGACCTGGGGGAGGACCCCAATGGTGTTTACATGCTCTGCAATATAAAAGGGCAGCGCTGGGGCCTGGAGGGGCTACGTTATTGCATCTGCTGTGGGGGCAGCACTGGGATGTTCCCTTGGGATTACCGGTGCAATATTCCCACCGTCAGCAGGAGTGGGGAGCAGGCTGCTGTTAATAACAGCGTTGCTCTACCTTGGTTTTATTAAGTGAGGGAAGCCTCCATTCCTCACGCCCCAGGCGTGTCTGGGTCTGGGCTTCGTGGCGAAAGGGAAGGAGGTGGGGGTGGTGGGGAGATAGTGCTCGAAGTAATTAGAGCTGCTCGATGGAGAGGGGAGAATTGCTGAGAGAGGTGACAGTGATATTTCATTGGGGTGTCCTGCCCCGACCTGCTGCAGAGCCCTCCTGCAGGCTCTGTCCAAACCACCCTGCTCCTTCTGGCCCTTCATCTCTGAGGGGGCTGTGGTATTTAGTGAGCAGGGTGGTGGTTACCTCACTTTCCCTGTTGCCCCATCTTCTGAAGTCCCTTTTAGGGTAGCTTGTGGGGAGGCCACAATGTAGTTCCAGGGCTTACAAAGTCCCTTGCTGCCCTGCAGATGTGGTGGGTGATGCTGCAGAGGGACATAGTGCCAGGAGGGGACCTGCCTGCCGCATCTCTCTGCCCCAGCCACCATTTCTCAGGGGAAGGGTTTTTTTTCTCATCTTCCCCTGTCCAGACACTGTGAATCCCACTAAAACTTTTGACTGGAGCAGGGATTACGTGCTCAGGTTTCAGCCCTTGTCTGTGAGTGGTGTAAACTTTCCGTCGGAGCTCAAGTGACATTTTGTGGGAGATAGGAGAGTATTAAGTGTTGGTCCTTGCAGATAAAAATAGCTGCTGGCCTGATGACGTTTTCTGTCATCTTGTTGCGGGTCTGACCCGGCTCCATCGCCTCCACACTGGTGCTCCTGACCTGGTCTTTTCCTAGCGTCAGGTGCCAGGGCACCTGCAGCCTGACCTGGTGTGGTCCTGCTCTCAGCATCCCCAGTGGCCTGGCACAGAGGTGTCCTTCCCTCCCGTAAGCACCGTGATGGGCTCTCGATGTAGGCTGGAGGGCAAGCTGGACCAGTATTTACAGGTCCTGGGTTTGCATCCGTCCTGGGTTTGCATCCATCCTGTGAGCCCACTCTACCCAAGCATAGCTTCCCCCTTCCCTGAAATCGGAGCTTGTGGGTCAAAGCAGGAACTCAAACCTCACTGCTAACGTGGGAGCTGTCCCGATTACAGGAGTCCTCATGTCCCCGCACGTGTCTGCCCATCTGTTTTCCCTGTTGCTGTGTTTCAGAGCTGCTGTTTCCATCCCGAGGTTACAGCCAGAGCTGGCTCAGGGCCCCGCAGCAGCATCGGCAGGGCTGACTCTTGCCGCTCCAGAAACATGGGGCTGGGGCCGATGGAGAGGGAAGGGGAGGAGAGGAGGGAGCGGCAGGGTCTGGCTCGCTGCTGAGCTGGGCCCGGATCTGCTGCTGGGAGAGGCTCTCCCACCCAGCCTGCCCTGAGCCTTTCCCGGGCTGTGCTTCAGAGTAGCATCCGCCAGCTCCACCTCCGAAAATAGCCAGCGTGGCTCTGGAACAGCTTGTGTACAGCTGGTAGCATGACAGCAGGGACAACTTCTCCTGGTGTTGAACCTTTCTTTCTCATGGCTGGGCTGGGAGGTCTCCAGGCATTGGCCTCTGTTGACTGGGCATCCTTTGAGGGTGCTTCCATTCCATCTGTTGGTTCTTCTGGTGTCTACCAGAGCATCGTTCTCCCCAAGGATCTCTCACACTAGGATGCCTTCCATGCAACTTTTTATTTGCAGCCCTTAAATACCTTTCTCAAACAAATAAAGGCTTTTGGGAACAGCATCTTTTCCAGATTCCCTTTATCCTCTGCTTTGAGGCCCCATTTGCTGTTGGGGGATTCATCATCTTGCATGGTGTCTTCCATCATGCATAGTGTCTCTCCTGTCAGAAATAAGGAACGAGGTCCTCATGTGCCAGGAGTCAAACCGATGCGGTGGCACTTGGCCACTTACAGTAGTGGGCGATTACTGAGCCCCTGCCAGGAATTCTTCCAGTGGGATTGGGAATGCTCTCGGGTGTTAAATTTGTCCTACGGCGTGTAACCTCTAAGCAGAGCCCGTCGTGTTTTGTAACGTATCATATGATGCTGGCGACGGCAGCCGCCTGCCCTGCGTGTCAAGGTCAGCGCTGAGCTCGGGGCCCGAGGAGCAGCTCCTGGCTGCAGCCTCGCCTGGCTGCTGAGCCACCTTGCACAGCTCCGCTCCTTCTGGGGTGAAACCTCAGGCACTTTGGGAGCTCAGACTTGGAGATGGAGAAGATATTACTCCTGGCCAGTGAGGGTGCAGCCCACATCTCTGGATCTCGCTTTGCAGGGTGTGCTCCTGGGTTTACCTTGGCTAATGCAAGCCCTGCCCAAGTCTTTCCTGCAGCCCCATGAGGGTTTCTCCTGTGCCATCTACATGCTGTCTCCACATCTGGAAACTGCTGTCTGTTAGCCAGAGCCTGTACATCTGTTGTGGCTCCATCCCCTGAGAGCTTTACAGCATCATACTAAGGACAGGACCTTCCAACATATGTATAGAAAATATTCTCTTACTCTTAGTGCCTTAAAATGCCTCCCAGTAAGGACTTTATCTTGTATCCCAGAGGCTGGGGAAACTGCTGTGCAGAGAAGCGTTTGCTGGTAGAAGTGAGGAGTGGAGGATCCTTGTCCTGATGGTCAACCAGCATAGTGATGCTGCTGGATGCTCTGTCCCTTGGCTTCCAGCCCCTTGTATGAAAGCATGGCCATCCCCATGGGAAGAGTCTCCCATGGTCTTTATCACTAAATAGTGTTCTAGGTCCATCACTGCATCAGGCAATTAGAAGGGACTTTGTGGACAGGTCGTTAAATAAGAATTAGCGGGAGTTTGAAATATTAATGGGCAATTGGCCCTCGCTGGTTCTCTTGTTACACAAATGTTTCATTTATAATTTGGACCCAAGCTGGGATGTGCTGAGAGATGCTCAGGCTGCAGCCTGCGCATGGGGGTTAACGTGGTGCTCTCTCCTGCCAGAAAATAATAAAAGCCAGGGACTGTCTAGGGATTGTGCGTGAAGGATTAGGAAGAGGATATGCAAGGGCCTGTCTGCAGCTGGTTGAAGTCTAGCGCAGAGGGGTAAGCCTGGAAATCATTCCTTTCTCATGGCTGCAAGGGGGCCAGCATGGAAAGGGAGCTTGTCTCCTAAAACCTGGGGAGCAATGCAGCCAGCTCATGTTTTTAGTGGGTGGCAGTGAGTGGATCTCTCTTCCTGAGATACGTTTGTGCTGGTTGGGAAGGAGGAAGCACTGCGAGGTAGATGATCCTGCCTCTGCTTTCCAGGTGCTGCCATTGTTCACTGTGAATGGAGGGTTCTGGGTTCTAGGGTTTGGAGGTTTCACTGTGAGCAGAGGATGCTGAGCTCCAGGGACCAGGGTTTTCCACCTTTCTACAGGATGCCTCCTCAGATCTATAGATTGTCCTGGGAGCATCCACAGCATTATCTGTGGCTTTTTGGTTTTTAAAGCTGCAGGTCACAGAGTCAGGGGTTTCAATGAAGTCCAGCGTTTCAGTAGGGAGCAATTCTAGCTCTCTGGCTCTACAGAAAGCTGGAAGGTGCTCAGGTCTTGTGTTTATCTCCTTGACATTGAAGTGGTGCTCCCTGAAACAGTCACCTCGAGCTGACAGGGGAACCAGAGTCACAACTCCCTGCGTTAGCGAGTACATGAAGATTTCCTGGC
>NW_008618903.1:8026-14747 GCF_000691845.1 Merops nubicus | reverse complement strand
AAAGAGTTACCTGGCATGTAAATGCTTTGCCATTAATGCATGGCTGACCTTGATAATGATGATGTGCGGACCAAGAAGAGCTTTCAAAGAATTTACCAGAAACCATTTCAGGGGAGGTTGTGTGTTGTAAATCCTTAAATAATGGGATGGAGGGAATTATATTAGATAATAGTTTGCAGAAACTGGGCACGATTCCCCATTGAAGATCTTGAGATCATTAGAAGCACGGTGTGGTGAAGCGAGGCCCCTGTGCACCCTTATCCCAGCAACCAACAAGTGAGTTTACAGCCTGGAAAATGAGATTATCAAAGGGTTTCTTTTACACACCGCAATAATGAGTGGAGCAAAACAGGGTCTTGTTGCATCCAAAGGTGCATTGTAAAGCCACATCAGTTCCTGGAGGAGCAGCCCTGGATATGGCTGTTTGTGCTGGGTCAGGGATGCCCATTGCATCCAGCACTCATTGCAGTAGCACCCAGGTGCTCTGTGGCCTGTGGTGTGGGTGTTTTGGGTGTTCCTGTGCCTCTGCTAAGCTTGCCCCGGCCCAGGGAGCTACTTCAGGAGATGGTGTCATATCTTGCTTTCACAGTCTGCCTTCATGTATGTCTTTCTCTCTGCTCCTGCCATGAGCTGTGCTAAAGCTGTTTCTAGTGGGCCCCAGCCCACGGATGGGGCCACTGAGCTATTTCACAGGGAGATGTTGGCACGTGGAGCTGTTTGCTGCCTCCCCCTCCAGTGATGCTTTTCATTTGCTTGCTGCCTCCGTTGGCTTGCTCTTCCTCCTGCTCACTATGTGCTGGAGGGATGGGGCTGGGTGAGCTTTAGGCATACTGGTGGCTTTTGGTGACAGACCTGCTTTTACCATCTGGGGTATGTGTTGTGTTTTCCCTAGATGTTTGGAGATGGTGCCTGCTGCAAAGAGCTGGGGAGCTCGGCAAATACTGTTAAACCACTCTCGTTTGAAAGGGCAGGCACAAGAAAAAAAGAAACATTCTGCCTGTGGCGAAGAAGTATCTCCCAAATCCAATATCTATGCAATGAGGGGTACCGTGGTGGGAATTGCAGATCCTTTCATGGGGCAGTGCTTGCAGGGAAAGCAGTCAGCGCCCAGGCTGCCTCGAGCTCTAACAATAGTCTTTCTGGCTGCCTGAGGCAAGGCACCAGTGCTTGAAAAGATCAAATCTAGTGGCTGATATTCAGCTGCCCTTTAATGCTGGTGTAGCAGATCATGTCCAGCTTGGCTGTTGTGGGGCTGCCCGGCACATGCACAGCTCAGGGTTGTTTTCATAATGACAATGCTTGATACTGAAGAAGGTGTAAGTCTAGATTAGTGTTGAGATGTGTGTTTCTCATCTCCAGATTTCACACTTTCCGGCAGAAGGATGGAGTTCAAAAGGGCTCTGGCCTTCCTGGAATAGTAAACAGCAGGATCCACCCTGGAGCCTTTTCTCCTCTTGTCTACAAGGGTACCGCCCCAGCCAAGAAGCCCTAAATCCAGCTGGGTGTGGAAGTGGGGGTGGAAAGGTCTATGTGAGGACCATGCTTCATTCCTACCACTCCAGTACTGGTCATTCCCTGTGAGCATGTGTGAGGTTGTATTTGATCTGGATCTGAGTTTGTCTTTATTCACCTTTACAAAGTGGAGAAAAGAAATTGAGGAGGCCCTGGTGAGATGGGCTTGGAGCAGGGCGGCTCTCGTTCCACAGAGCAGGCACTGGCGTCCAATTTTCTGTCTCACTTTGTTTAATGGACCTGGGGAGCCGTTGCAAAGCCAAGATTGCAGAGGCGAACGCCCTGCGGCCAGATTGCAGGGTCTTGCTTAACCCAGCGCCGCCGGGTTTCTCCCCACAGCTTTCATGTGAGCTCTCGGCTTCACCTTTTCACCAGTGAGAAACTCCTCAGAGTGGCATGGCCGACCCTGGGGATGGAGTTTTCAAGTTTTATTCAGCCTTATAGGTGCCTTTTGGTGATATGTGGGTAGAGGTGGAAGTACATTGTGGTGGAGAGGCTGTTTTGCACTACAATGCAGTGAGTCCCATGCTTTCTGCCTCCCAGGGAGTGGCTTGGAGGCACCTTTCCATACTGGCATCACGCAAGTCGCTCTTTGCTTCAATTGCTCCACAAGGTACCAGCTCAAAAAGATATTCAACAGGTTGGTAGGGGACATCATTAGGCTTCAGTGGTAACGCACTGTGGAAATAAGTAGGGAGACTCTCTCAGCAGTTGATACCCTAGCTGGGGGCTCTGTGTTGCTTTAATTTGGATTTTGATTCCTGCTCAGATGGCTTTCCTCCTGATCCATACCTTCCCCACAGGCTTTCACAAGCTGACTCAGGCAGGCTTTGGCTTTCTGTGGGCAAATACATGGCCTCGTGGCCCGAGGTGATGTGACTGCTGCATTTCAGCTTTGTGCGAGTCCTTTCCCACCTCTGCATCCTGCAGAGCAGACACCTGAGGGTGGGGAGATGCTGCAGAAATCAAGGCCTGGTGTGCCATGTCCATCGCCATGTCCACTGCCCCTGCCCAGTGGGTCACATCCCTGTCTGGCTTTGGGGACCACTGGTCCCAAAGGCAGGGAACACCTGATGTGGATTTTTTTTTCTGGGAAATAAGGGCAGAGGAGTATAACTTCCATGTTTGCAAGCCACCAGAGAAGTCTCTGGAAGAGGAAGTGTGGAGGTGTGTGGGATGCAGCTTGCAGAGGGGCTGGGGTGAGTTTTGGAGGCTTGGGGGTCCCCTTTGCACTGATGCTGCTGGGAGAGGCTGTTTTTATCTGGTGTGTTCACCTCTCCGCTTGGCAGAGGAGGGTGAAGCATCCCCCTGGCTGCCAGCAGGGCTGTGCAGGCAGGACACAGGCAGGGAAGGGAAGGAGGAGAGGATAACGCCCCGACTGTGGGCCCTGGCCATTTCTGGACGAGTAGGTCATCTGGGTGTGGGAGGAGAGCCGGTGTCCAAGTCAGCCCAGAGAGGCTGAGGCTGGGTGTATGTGCGATTTGGGGGAAAGTGAGAAGGGATTTCTTAGATGAGAGGAATGCAAGTTTCCTCCTTCGCATATGTCTCCTGTTCTTCCAGCCTGCAACAAAAGTCATCAAATTGCCCAAGACCTGGCAAGAAGGACAGCCGGAGAACAGCCCACAAATCACAGGAAAGCATCTCCCCTCCTCCCTGCTTGCCTCCAGATACTCGTGCATCAGGGATCACTTTAATCTCCCTTTGGGTGATAAAATTCTGCCCCTTCCTAAAGCTGGGCTGCTGCACAGCGCAGAGTCTCTGATGCTCCTGCACACAGTAGCACTGGTCCTGGTGGGTTAGAAATCTGGGTTTCCCGTGAATTGGTTGCACTTTTAAACCCTCTAAATGGTCAAGGGAAGAGATGGAGCAGTCAGACATTTGGGGTGGCAGCAGCCATTTGGACAAGACACTGTGATGTGGCTGGTGTGACTGTCCTTGTCCCCAGGTGGTGGGACAAGTGGTAGTGACTCAAGTCCTGCTTTGTCCACCTGAATCATCAGGCACTGGGAGATGAGACAGTGACTCCCAAGGATGCCCAGCCAGAGAGAGTTTGGGGACGTAGGGCTCCAGCTGAAAGGCTAAGGAGTGTCTCGGGATGAAGGGTGTGTTTAATGAGCCCAGCCCTTTCCTTGCAATCCTGCTGGATGCTGTTTCATGTTTGGCAGAAAGAGCTGTTGGTGAAGCAGCACTGCAGAGACCATGCGAGCTGTTCCCAGCTCTCCTGTTCACCCCCTACATACATCGTTGGGGTGAGCAGAGCCCCTCCTGCTGCTCTAACCATGAAGTGGGGGTTGCAACTGAAGGAGCACTTCATGCCATTTTGTCTGTCTCGCTTGAGGCTCCCAGGGCAGTGTGAGAGCAGCTGCAGCCTCACCATCCTCCCCCGTGAGAGCTTGCAGCCTGCCTGGTTTGGCAGATACGTGGTTTGCACCAGGAAGTGCAAGTCCATTAGGATCCTTGTAAGAAAGGCACTTGGGTTACCCCATTTTGTTCCTTTGACTTGTTGTAGGGTTTTCTTACAAGGAAACTAATTTTCCCCATCTTATTATTAGACTATATCTTAGGAAGAAGTTCTTCAGTATGAGGGTGGTGAGACTCTGGAATAGATTGCTCAGAGAGGCTGTGGATGCCCCCTCCCTGGAGGTGTTCATGGCCAGGTTGGATGAAGCCTTGAGCAACCTGGTCATGTTGAGAGCTGTCTAGGGTCCTTTCCAACCTGAGTCATTCTACGATTCTATGATTAAGTGTATGCTAGCAGTGATACTGGGACTGGGACCACCAAGATTTCCAACCTTCATCCCGTGTCCCATAAAACAGTGATGGTGCAGCTTTCTCCAAGTGGTCCAGAAGCTTCTGTGATGGAGGAGACATGGTGGCAAGGGGGTGTTGCTCAGCATGGCCAGAAAGCACATGTGCAGTGAGTGAAGGTGGTAGCATGAGGCTCTGCAGAGGAGGAGAAAGTACTTCTATGTACACCTGAGGAGTGGGGTTCTTCTCTGGTAGCTGCAAAATAGGCATTAGCACTGTGTACTGACTGCTCTTCCTCAGTTTTGCTCAGATGGGGGAAGGTGACAGCCCTCTGCCACCCCTCCCCTTCCTGTCTGTGGCCAATCTGGTGCTGGAGATATTCATGTGACCGGGGGCTTCCCAAGCCCAGGCAAGGGAAACAGCTCCAGGTGAACTTGGTCTGCATTTACCAGTTCTGCAGAGCTCCAGAGTGCTGTGCTGATCCTCCTTCAGCTCTTCCAGTGAAACCTTGTGGACTGCTTTGCTTGTTGAGCTGCTCCTGGGCAAGACCCATGACCTGGCTTGCAGGGGAGCTGGAGGGCTGGCTTCCTTGGCCTGCCCAACACGCTGCTCCTGAGCTGCTTTCCGCTTCCCTGCTCCTGCCTTCCTCCTCCTGCTGCAGCATCTGCTCCGGATGTTTTTCCTCCAGACTCCAGAAGCTGTGTTTTTCCGAGCTGAATTTCCTTTGTTACTTTTTTTGATCTCTCTAGGGTCCTCTTCAGATTGTTTTGTTCCACCCCCTCTTCTCCAGTTTATTATTTCTTGCTAATGCTATTAACATGTTAATGAGTCCCTAATTGCAATTGCCAATGAAGATGTCAGATAGGGCTGATACTAACCCAGATCCTTCATGTCAGTCTTCTTCTCTGAATTCTGTAGATTACTCTGAACCTCTCCCACCAACTTGGTTGTTTTATCTGGTTTGGCTTCACAGAGGGATGGATGCTCACGTCTGCATGAGTGCGACTGCTCCCCGAGCAAAGGCTCGCTGAGATGCAGTACAGGGTGGTTTGTGAAAGCCCCAGGGCCAGGTTGGTGATGGTTGCAGCTCTGAGGGGCATTTTCCAGCTGGTCCCAAGGTCTCGTCCCAAAGGCAGGGTGTGTGCCAGGCTCTCCGTGGCCGCCCCCTTGGGAAGCAGAAGGAAAAGGGCTTTGGAAAGTTCAAGAGCAGCATTTGCCATCCCGCCTATACACTCAACTCTCTGGCTGCTTGGGCGTTGTGCAAAGGTCTTCCATGACTATAAATAGGCAGAGAGGTAGGCAAGGAGGTGGTGAGATGGGATGAGGACAGGCGGCGAGGCAGGCTTGGCCGGCATCTGGGGCTCTCAACGCCTTCATGCACAGAAGGGGTCTGGTTTGTTCCAGCCATGCTGCTCTCGTCAGGCAAAGTTTGCGCCCACAACGCCTATTTTTGAACACCCTCCCCCCCGCGGTTACCTCTTGGAGGTGCCACGAAGAGCCAGGAGTGACTTACGGTGAGGTGCCCCAGCGCTGCTGCGGGATGTTGAGCCACGTGCTTCAAATAGCTCTGTGCAGACGTGGCCTATGGAGATGAAATGTGGCTCTTGACCGATTGCGAATAAATCAGGGTCAGGAGCTTGAATGCTGGCCAAGAAACCCAAAGGGATAAAATATAGTCTCTCTACAGACTGTTAGCAAACAGCACGTGGGCTGAGATCTGCTAGATAAATTTATGCACTGTGAATTGTTCACCCAGCTGTAGTGGAGGGATGGATGGACCCATGGAGAACTAATAACCATATGTGGTGGACATGCCTTCGGTGTTGACCTTTAGAGGGTTCAGCAAGGCTGGGAGGTGGCAAGGTGACGTCTTCTTAGGGATGTCACTGGGAGGGAATGGACACACATATTGCTTTACACGAGGGAGGGCGATTCAGGCTGCCTCTGCCCTCCATGTCCCAGAGGCAGGCTGGCAAAATACATTAATGGTCCTGACCTTGGTTTTCATGTCATTTGACGTGAATTAAGGAGAAATACTGGGATCTGACTTTGATTGTTTCTGAGCTTGTGGGACCTAATAGCCCAAGATGTCTTGTTCCTGGTACAACCCAGGGAGATCAGTTTAAAATGAGAGGAGGTAATAGGGAAATGGTGAAAAGGTGAGATTCTTGCCCAGTTCCAGGCTGTGGGCACAGGGCTTCCAGGACCTCCTGTTGCCCATTTCAGGTGAAACCCTGGGAGCTGGCAGCACTTCCCTGGCCACAGGGGCTGGCTCCTCTCGCTCACCCCAGATCCCTCGTAGCCGCAAAGAGGAACATCGACTTCACATTGGGATGAAATGTCCTGGCAGCAGAAGCAGCTCCAGGCAGAACAACTTCATGAGCCATTGGGTTCAGTTCAACTGCTTTAAACTGGAGAGATGAGCCTGAGCCCAAAACACGAGCCAAACAGCCTTGTACTT